>NW_028186690.1:1800163-1972394 GCF_003343005.1 Rhea americana | reverse complement strand
TCCCCTCCCTCCAACTACTTTCAGTTTTTATATTTTACTGTGACTAATGGTCACTTTCAGTCAAATGTGCTGACATCTAATTCAGGCATCAAGGCTTCTACCAAACTGTTATTTTGCTTGTGTTTTCCCAGGGAGGAAGCATTTGGCAGCATTTCCTGCATTACAAGGTGAATATAGTATTCAGGCTAAGAAAGGAAAAGTAGGAACTTCAGAGRAAGGAATGGATTTAAACAGTAGTAAACTACTAATATTGCACATAAGTGTGAAAGCAAAAAATAATTACAGCTTGCTCATAAAGTTTYTTCCCTCTTGTTTTAAGAACTGGTAAGTGTTTTCTTGCATCCTGTGACTTGTTTTCTCCTTTTTCATCTGTTCCATTGGTTCAGTTTTCACTTCTAAACAGCTCTTTTCCCAGAGGATCAAAGTATGGCTTCCATATGCTGCAGATCATAAGGAATTTGAATGTTATGGAGACAATTAGAGCCTACCTCTGTAAGAGAAAGATTCTTCTAGTATTCTTGATCTACCATTTCTAGGCAGTGTGTGGGTGGATACTGATGTGCTCCAGGAATAGTCATTCTGAGAGACCTGAGAAGAGGGATGCGGATTATCAGGAGTTTTTGATGAAAATTCCTGGTAAAAATGGCTGGAGGCCATCTTAAGAAAAGCTCCTTTTAAATGATGATGTATGRCTTATACTTCAGAGAGGTTAAAATCTAGTGAGGTAGGAAGTTCAAGGTTCCTTAAATACCAAGGAACCAGATGAGAAAGCCCATGGCTTTCTAGTAGGCTCAGTTCTCCTTGTTCCCTTCAGTTTCAAATAGACAGAAATTAATCCTGGAAATATGGTGCACTCAGCTCCTAAATGAAAGTCTGATTAAGGACGTAGCTGTGATTTTTATGGGTCTCACGTCTTGAATATCTTGAGTATATGGGAGTAGTGGTGGTAATGTTTCCTAATTTTGCTCCTGGTCTTCCTTATGGYCCTCACTGTCCCAGCACCGGCAGCATGTGCTCCGTCTAAAAGTGACACGTCTAGAAACAGAAGAGGGATAGTGTTTGGAAGGGGAGAAAGAAATCTAAATAAAATCTAACTGCATCACTGCTGCCTGTAACAAGCTGATATTTCTTTTAGGTTAAAAATGAAATGCAGAAGTTGTCAATGAAATAACCTTATTCACAGTGGAAGAGTATAGTTCAATATCTCATTTGTCTGGAATTTTTTTTTTTTCTTCCCTCCTCTTGCACTTTGTTTGGTGGTCCCACACTTGCCCCATCCCTGTTTGGTGCACTATTTTAAGGGTATTTGAGCAAATAAGATTCTCTCGGGTTGTGTGAGAAATAAGTGTTTAAAATTGTATTTCAAAATGACARTCTTGAAGTGTGTCACAAATGTACATGCAGTATAGACCTACTGCTGTTGTTTGCTAGACTAACCACTAGACTTACAGATCATGAATTCCTGGTAAGACTGAGCTATAAATTTTTCTTAATCTGTGTGACTCAGGACTATAGACATAAYGTGGTTAAACAAGCTTTATGAAGAATTTTAAAATAAACTGAAGACCAGAGAGGAGAATAACAGGGAATTTCATCATGTGGACTCTTCCTCATTGCTGGATAAATACTAGTGCACGTGTTGAACTTGGTGAATTTGAGCTGCCTCCAATGGTGTAAATCTCATTAGAGAGGGTGAAGCAGGAGGAAATTCACCTATAGTGTAATTCCTTCCCTCGGTTCTTCCACTCTGCTCCCTGCATCACCAACTGATTCTGTATGGGGAGGAGGAGGAGGAGGGAGAGGATGAATTTTAACATCTTTCTGAAATGAACTGGGCACAGCAGTGCCAAACATCATCTACGCTGAACCTAATGKATCTATGAAAGGCAAAATGATACATGCTGAATGTTTGCTCTTGTGGATATTTAAATGAAATAGCTGTCATTTTAGCACCAAACTTAGGTACCTGCTCTGGCTTTGCATTACTAGGGATTATTTGAAATCCATGTTATTTTTGTTTSTTTCTGTTCCTCTAGAGGAGGATTTATCTTGCAGAACCCCTAGAATCAAGTAGTCCTGTATTAATAGGATAACCACATGATGGTAGGGTGAGAGGCAGAAAAACTTGCTACTCTTCCATAGGTCTTGAATACATAGAGTGGTTTGAGGCCTAATTTCTTCCCTTGCCCTGCCCCTGCCTTTTCTTGAAGTAGATTTTCTGAAGTTTAACAGGTAAGTTCATAATGCAACTCTTTTTTTTCTGAGGGGAAGAGGGCAGAGAGGGGGCAGGATGRAATCTGTAAGGCCTGTCTCTATCCTTTTTAACCTTTGTGTACAGAGGAAGATGAAATTATTTCTGTTCTGATATAAAAACTGTAAATATTAATGGAGATAGTCTTAATTTTAAGACTGTTAGAGCAAAGGGCTACTGTGCAATAGGGCAGCTCTCCATTATGAAATTACTTTAATTAGAAAAACATATTTTTTAGGTTTTTAAGATAAATTAACCATAGATTTTCTTTGCTTGGTGGTTATTAGCTTGTATACTTTGTCTTATGAAAGACAAAGCCAAAACCTTTTCTACAAAAGGTATGTCTAGCAATGCCTCGTGTTTAGAACAGTGTATATTCTTCTGTAATGTGTCCTTTAAATTTCCATTTTAAGAGTGAGGTCTAGGAATCTTTCCCTTGTATGTGCATACTGTCAGAAATATTTTTCACTGCAATTGAAGTACGTGTCAAGTTCAACATCATTTTTTTAAAATTGGAAAATGTTTTTTTAATATTCAGTATTATTCTAGGCCTTACTATAAAAAAAGCTAAACCTACCATTTTGGTTTTGAACTAATCCATTCTATAGTTTAAGTATRTGATATTCTCATGACATTCAAACCTCTTAATGAGCTAATTATAACTTTTAAATTTCTAGTAGTCATGTATCTGCATGCATTTTCCCTGTGATATATGGGGTACGAATGAGGAGACTTTTGATTATGAGGTTTTCCTAGCTCTTGTARTGAAGATGACAATATTTGACATTTATATTTAGTATCTGTGCATATGACTTTTTTAGTTCTTTCATCCACTTTCAAATTTGGCATTTATTAATAAATTTATTTAGGTTCGGGATTGATTTGTGAATTTGATAYGAAATTTTTTAGGGAAATCATATTGGGTTTAGTATTTGGGCAGTTTCAATGAATTTATAGGATGACTCTGGTTCTCAGATTAAACCGTCCACTGGCATGATGCAGTTCAGAAGTTTTCATGAATGCTTCCTTCTCCAAAACTTAACATACTGTGCCCTCTCTTGTCTGCAAGTACAAACCCCTTGATGCAGCCAGGGGTCTGAAATGGCATAGCCCTTCACTGTTACTGCTGGTTCCTGGCCTGTCCAGTATCCTGAAATGTGTGTGAGATGTGTGAAAGGTTTGAGTACATGTGAAGGAGCAGGTTTGGATTCCCCAGGTCAGAAATTCCTTCCCTGCCTCCTGATTCATATAGGAAGAGGATAGGCATGAAGGGTAAGAATAGATGCACCTGTGGAGCAACACCTATTAACTTCAATGAGGCCCTTATTCCCATAAGTCTAGTTGCATGATTTTGTGAATGCTGAGGCACATGATAGCTCTTCTCRTTTGTACAAATGATCCAGGAATTATGCGAGTCCCTTACCAGTAGGGCTGAGGTAAATACAGCAAATCTGGTCAGTTCTGTACTACCTCCACTGCACCTCAGTGCATCCCATAAGTTGAAGTTACTTATCCTGAAAAAGTAGAACTAGTGGTCTGGCAACTCTTAAAAAGATTAGGTCCTGGAGCTGACTTTCATCTTTCTGATTGCTGCCTTACTTGAAGAGGCTGATCKGAATCTGACCAAAAGTTCATGGAGTTGTTTAACTCTGTGGATGGGAGAATGGTGATGATCTAGCCTGCCATACCTCTGTTTTCCAAAGCTATGTTAAACCAGTGCAGCCCAGTCTGCATTACTGCTTATTCAGCCTGTTCTGACAGATCAAACAATCAGCTGTAGATGATATCACCTAATTCCCCTTTGAAATGAAAGAGAATGGGTGATAGTAAACCTACTGACAAGAGCTGTTTTGCCTAGAATAATGCAAATAATGCATCCTAACCCAGTGAGCAGGAAGCTTTTCTCCTGTTGCCACAGGTCTTTGTTTCTTTTTCTGATGGACTGCATATCCTTTCATTTGAGTGATTAGGAGAACTACTACTGCTGTCAGTCTGAAAAGTTAAGTGTATGTCTGGCTGACACTGTTCTCTTCTGCGTGTAGGAAGAGACAGGAGAACATGGTTGTTTACACGTCTTTTATTGTGTGCATATTTTTAATAAACATGAATAAGCTACTATAAATTGATCTGAAGATCACTGCTTATTCCAGTACCTCTATCATAAATGTGAGGAAAAACTTGCTATCTCAGCATAATAAAAATGCTAAATGTATTGCAAAAAAGGAGTATTTAGCAGAAAATCTGTTTTTCAGAGGCAAGCATTATACTTCATACAATCTCTCCCATAGTAATTTTAAGAAAGTTAATTTTTACTAATTCATTATGTTTTTTTGCTGAATCTTAATGAGAAAGTAACTGTATTCTAAATACTGTTTTACAGAGCTCATTAAAAGTGATACTGTCTTATTTCTGATGAAAGAAATAATTTCTATCTGTGGGTGAAAATACAAGACTGAAAAAGATAGTTTGCAAAAAATAAAATCATTTCATACACATCTTGGGATTAAACTTTCTTTTAAATATTAGTGTAGTTTACTGAATTACCTATATTATAATCTAATAACATATTTAAAACTAGTATTAAGATGGCCTTTTAACTTGAGCATATACTATATTGCATGCAACAATAGTAAATGTAGAAGTTGCTGGATGAGTGAAGCTCTACTCGTAAATATGCAAAGAAATACAAATACACTGAAGAAATTCGCAAGTTGATATTCTAGCCTCTTGTCTGCCAAGCCTCATCTTGTGCAGTTTTGCTTGCTGAATCACATGTGGGGAGGAGGACCAGAAGAGGAGGTTGTATAAAGGTTTGTCTTATCTAGCTCACTGTCATCTTTCTTGGAAATCTCTGAAACTGTTAGGTTAGTCTCTGATGGCAATAAGCATATACTTTTATTGCCCTGCAAGATGAAAATGATGTGAATAAGTCAACCTTATAAGTGAAGCAAGACTTTCACGTCTGATAAAAATGCTYGCTCATTGTCATTCTGGTTTTAGCTTTCAAATTTTAAACTTAAATAGGTAACCAAAACTTCTAATCTGGAATTGTTCCTCTAAACTAATACTGCTGTGGTCAAGAGATCAGGGTTTATATATTTAGTAGGAGGGTCTTATTGTTTCTGAGTTTTACTAGTTTGTGTCAGATGGAATTACTTTAAATATTTGAAAGTCTTTCTCACTTTGTTTAAAAAGTCAATCTTAAATAAATTCCCATGGCTATCTTTTTCATGAGGTCTTTTGTGGCCTGTAAGTTCCCCATCAGTGTGCTTGATTACTACATGTGTTTTATATGTAGATGTTCCTCAGTAGTGCTTTGCTGTTTGAGAGTGGTGAAACCTACTATATCAGACACCAGGCAGATATTTCAAATGTTGTCAAAATTTACTTGTTGGTTGCCCTACATGTGGGCAGCTGTATGTGCTCTAGGTGGACAGGTAAACTTCCAGTATAGTCAAGGCAGAGAGAAAATTCCACCCAGCAGACTTCAGAGAAAATTCAACTTACCTGCTGCTGCCTGTATGAGGACAAGCTAAATCACTCTGAGCTTTTTTGGCTAGATAACCTATGACTGTTTGGTATTTAGATCCCTAAAATCAGATATGAGAATTTTCAGCTGAATCGCTGACTTGCAGCTGTGTTCATAGTTATCACAATGTTCCCACTGGGGAGCACTCAAAATCTGCCTCCCTTAAAGCCTGTGTGCTGGCCCAGCACGTGTTAAACTTCTTAGGTGCCACTGCAGTCTCTTTCCTTGGTGGCTTGGGCATAGAGTCAGTTTGTTTCTTTCCTCAGTTGTTTACAGGCACAATCCATGAATGTTTGTTCAGTGCTGCTGTAGAAGAACTGGTCTTATGCTTCATTCTGGTGTCTTACACCATTATTTCTCAAGTGATGTGTAAGTATTTGCATGATGAACCAAACCTAGCAGAATGGAAGCTATCTGACTGAGGTTTTTTGCTGAGCATAAGAATGAGAAGCTGGCTAGAGAAGATGACTCACTATACCTATGAAACTTGTCTTATGACTGATGCTAACTTCTTGAGTTCTGTGAAATGATATATTTAAAATGAATTCCAGCTTTTGGCAACTCACAGTTCACACCTTATGAGAAAGTGTGATATTGCAAACATACAGCCACAGGCTTTACAGAGAGATCCAAAATCAATAGCCTTTCCAGTACTCTCCTGCTCTTAGAGCCCAAGTAAGCTCAGCATCCACAATACCCTGTGACAAGGAGTTCAACTACATGCTAGTTGGGGAAAAGCCTCTTTTTTTTGTTCGTTTGTTTAATGCTTGTTATCTACTATTTCTGTTGGTGCCTCTAATTCTTGCGTTGGAAAAGACAGCTGATAGTCATTCTTGTTACTCTCTGTGCCATTCAAGGCTCTATAGACTTTCTATCTTTTAGCTTTTCAAGGCTGAAGAATCTAATTTTATAAGGGCATCCCATTGCTTGAAATGATAATAATTAGCCATGAGAATATGTAAAGTTCAAGTAGAATGGAAATTACAATTCTGAAGTCATACCTCATAACCAGCAAGATCAGTAATGAATACTCCAGTCTTGAACTTTTTCCCTTCTACTGTTTAATTCCTAGTCTGTATTTAGCAACTAGTGGCCAGTGTGTTTTGAAATATTAATTCTCTCTCTCGGTTGCTGTAGTTCTGACTTTTTGTGGTTTATTAAAATACAGACCAAAGCCCAACTATACAAAGATATTGAAAYGTGGAAGTGAAAAAGGAGAGAAGAATAAGGAATGAATGACATGGATGAGGTCTATCTTTCATAGTAACTTGTTAGAAATATTTAGTAGGAAATTCACAAATGCTTACAAATCAATGTATCATTTTCCAAGCAGTGATACTATATTATATGTTAGGATTGCTTTTCTTAATGAATGTCTATATAAAGTAATTGAAAGTCTGATATCTGATTTCCCAACAATTTGTTTATAACAGAGAAACGCATACCCAGACTGACACTTACTGTTATTAGTATAAATTATTTTAATTACTTACTTTGGAATGATGCATGTATACTGTAGGTGATTTCTCTTCCTCACAGAGATCACTTAATATAGTCACATTGTGTGTGTGTGTGTGTGTGTGTGTATACAATATCTGTAACACAACACTTAAGTACAGACATTTGTTTAATAATGTTAATGGTTGAAGTTCAGATTGTTCTCTGCCCATTCTTTTGTCAAACATCATTTGCCTTTGCGTCAAAATAAAAGCAGAGAAAACTGAGCATGTCAGACTTGTAAAATGGCAATGCCAGTTGTTTGTGAGGGGTGATAGTGTATTAGTTGTTGGTGCACGTGTAGCTGTTGAGTCCCAGAACCCAGTCAGCTGGCTATGGAGATGGGGCAAGCCGCTGGTACCCATGGGCAGGGCAGAACCTCCCATCCAGGAAGGAGAGAGGATTATTTGGCCTCATGCTCTCGATAAGCATTCCTCGACTCTTAAATCTATTACCAACCCTTTTTTGTACTGAAGTAGCTGCAACTTTAAGGCAGTCTGCCAGCACTGTCTGTCTTTATATAGTAATGTTGAGAAAACTGATGGATTCAGTCTTCTGATACTGCAGTGCCTTGGTTGTTATGTCCTTGGTAGAACTGACAGCAATTCTTGTTACAGTCTTCTCTTGGGTTTTTTGTTTGTCTCTCTCCTCCCTCCCCCCCGCAATGATTCAAGTGTTCAGTGAATTGCAAATAGACATCTTTGTTCCTTAATATCCCCCCACACACACACACACTTAATCAAAGTGAGTGCAAGAGTTTCTCTGCACAGGRCAGTAAGAAAGAACAGACGGAGGCAATGAGAAAAAGAAAACTCAGAGCTCTCAAGAGGTAGGTGACTAATAATGGCAGGATGACAAAAGTTTTCTTTCAGAGCTGTGTGGATGAAGCGGAAAATTTTTTGGCTATATTGAGAGAAGATAGTGTCTGCAGACTGGAAAACTTTAAGAAGAGTTGAGAGGAAAACCTGTGTTGTCTTAAGGACAAAGTAGCTTAAACGGCAAATGTATTTTTTTGTTCTCATTTTAACTTCTTATCAATATTTTTACTTATTAACAAGTCTTCCACATAAGTGATCATGAGACTGAACATCAGCTTTGAACAGAGTATGTTGTGCTGAAGAACATGCTATATTCCTTTTCATCTAATCAGTTGGTTCATGAATGTGCGAATTGATTCTATACAGAAAGATAGAATCAGATGACAACTTTTTATTTTTCATTTGTCATTATAGACTAACATATATCTGAACAGATGAAGAGACACAAAGCAGTAGCCTAATCAAAAATGTCTATCAGGTGAAGGGAATTTCAGTTTTGCTTGTCTAAAAGTGAGATACTAGCATCTATAAAGATATATTTTTATATTTATGTGTAAGATATATTTAAGAGGAGATGTTCAGGAGAGTATGAAGTAGTTGATTTAGTACATCTAGACATCTGAACTGCACCAAAAGATGCTTAAATATTGCCCAAAGGATGAATTAGAATGACCTTGTCAGCACCTGCTGGGAAGAGGGTGGGGAATGTGTGGTTACTGGATTTATAGATTAGCAGAGAGATTTCTTACTGCTGACAAATTGTATTGGAGATCATGAATAAGGCTAAGAGATTGGATACTGTTTCTGATAGCATATTTGTCTGAAAAGACTTTATAGATTTCCTTTTTTTCCTCATTTGCTTGTTCTGAGGCTCTGCGTAATACAATACGCAATACAATACGAATACAATACCTCAATTAAGCTAGTCTTATCAACAGATGTCCTGCTTGTTCGTAAGCCTCTACTGTCGTAACTTCCTTTTTAACCAGGGCAGCCAATATTTTTACTGAGGGTGTTGGAACTCTGGGCCCGCTTCGGATCTAAACGGCTGTGGTTAACCACAAAGGAAGCAGTTGCCTTCAGTGATTTAGCCAGATGTTTACACACATGCATTTAGTTGAATTCCCCAGGCAGATGAAGGATAGGTGTTGGAGGAGATCTTAGAAAGAAACAAGTGGGCAACCCTCCTTCCCTCACCCCAGAGAACACAGTTCCCCATTAGAGGCCAGTAGTGCATCATGGGCCATTTTAAAATGTAATGCTAGATTGAAGACTTGTATCTGTGCTTAAAATCTCCTGTTTTGAACATTGTACCCATAGATATCTGTTGCCTGACAGAATTTGAGGTCCCTTTGTTCATGCATGGTTTGTCTAAAAGTTCCTTGCTTAATAAATCTAATGGAGACAAAAAWTGCTTTTGTGGATGAAGGAAGAGAAAGAAACTATATGTGTTATGTTGTTTTGTCCCCCTCCACACACACACACAAATTCACAATAATAGCTATGCRTCTATTGCTTCTTATTATCTTGTCCCTTTGGTTTCCATCAGGCCAATTTATTCAGCTCTTTTTTTTTCAATTTTATGAAGCTGGCTCTAGTAATATCTTTTCGTTATATTATTTAGTGGTAGAGAAAGCTTTTTAAATCAGTAAATCATTCTGTTATAAGATGAGTGTATGGAAAGCACATCTCATTTCTATGCTTTCTGATTCTTACTCTGTTTAATCAACAGGAGATTTGCACAAAGCTGACTACAACTAAAATATAAGGGAAAATAAGAGTTACTGTGGATGAAAAATGAACTGTTTTTATATAAAATCTTTAATGCGCTTTGAAATAGTGTCTGGCTTTGAGTTCCTATGGTTTTGTCCATTGTATTTGGCACTGTTACTGTACTGGGCACTGTTACACTCAGGTACGTAAGTGCTTGAATTTAACCTGAATTTGTRTGCTTTGAAAAGGAATTTAAAGGCTTCACTCTGTCTCTAGTAGCCTAATGTATGAGCATTTCCCCCTCCCCCTTTTTCTTATCAAAGAAAGGAGCAATTAAACAAAATAGGAAGGAAAATCCTTCTGTGTTCTTCTCCTGGGTGGGACTCATCAAAGGTGTAGCAGGCTGTTGCACCATCTCTGTGATCATAGACATGATAAAGACTAGACCCGACAGATCAAGGCAGCGTGATGCACTACTGAAGATGAATCTGTCCCATGTATTTTTTTTTCCCCTCCTTCCCTGAGGCAATTCTTCTCAACACAGTAACCTATTTCGGTCTTACAGGGCTATATGGCAAATCTCATTCAAATATGATTAAAGTGAAATAGAACATTTAAGACAAATTTGTTTAGAAGACAAACTATTAAATTYGTGTTATACCCCTTGGTGTTACTTGATAATTACATTTTTTTATTGATATTTTTGAGAGCAATTATATGCTCTGATAAATTTTGATTTAAAAAAAAWTGTAAATCTTAATTTTTTGGAAGCTTCCAAATGTCTTAGTTGATCTGTTATAGGCAGATTTATTTTWAAAGATCGTATCATGCATCATGAGGCGTGTCTTGGGTGCAGCTAGAAATTATGATTAGTCTTCAGTTTATCCTTTAGGTCAATCGTATACTTTTGAAATAAAAGTAATTTTCCTTTTGATTAAAAGAGCTTACTTGCTCTTTGAAAGAAATTAATTTACTTTACCAGTCAGCTCCTGAAAAATCGTAAATCTGTCAAATTCTCTTCTGGAGGGGATCTGGATGCAGAAGGGAACAGAGTCTATGATTCCTCCAAAATAAAGAAGTTCAGCCACAAGGAGCTGGCTCCTCACTTTGATTCTGCCCCCCGATGCAGACTTAGGACCTCTCCCCTTTACTGCTTCCCTGCTGTCAGTGGGTTCTCTCCTATGGCCTGTGGTACATCACCGATGGAAGTCAGAGAGTGTATTTTATCACAAATTGTAGACCAAATTTACTATCTGCAAGCAGTTGTTAGGGCTCCTGTGAGAGAAGGAAGTGAGAATAAAACCTCCTTACCTGAATGAAAGGYCCTTACTTCTGTATCTGTGAAGGGCTGGGTTCCCTCTGCCTGCTGAGAGGTACTGAATTAAATTGTGGCTTTTGGCTACTTTGCTTTTTCACTTAGACCATTGAGCATGTAAGCCCTTCTCCATTTCTTTCCTGATGAGATACCTAACTGCCTTTGACTTCTCTTGATTAAACTTTTTTTTTTTTTTGGTCAGAATCAGCTTTTTAGASCAGGCACTCTTTTTAGATGAGGTAGTGCCTAATTAGTACTAATTAGCTTTAACGTACATCTGAAGAACATGGTAATAAAGCTCTCTGCCAAAGGTTTTCTGCCCTAGTGCAGACATCTACATTCAAAATTCAGCCCCACTTCTGTTCTTAGTGCAAGCATACTGGATTAGACCAAAGGTCCTGCTGGTGAAGCATGCTGAGTCTCACAGCAGAGATCTGAGAGAGGGTAGGTGAGAACGGGCAGGAGTATATAATACTCTCTAGATTTTTTTTTTTTTAATCTCAATAACTCCAGTAACTTTCTGAGCCCTCCTACCCCAGCACCCTTTTTCTCTTTTAAAATAGCCTTCAGTAGTTTCCTTCATTTAATTTGTCTGGTTGCTTCACGAATCCATGCAAACTTTTGTTCAGTGATCTGTGTCATAGTTCTACGGCTTATTTACGCTTTGGGTGATGAGTCACTTCTTGTTCTTGGGCCTTGTCTTGGATTTGGATCTGTTTGTCTAGCAGGTAGCTTTAATTCRATCGTAGCTTTCATTTGATGTTGACTATATCTTCTGCTAGAAGAAAAATGCAAAGTCAATGTGTACTCACCTATTTAATGCAGTCAATAATCTTGTAGGCCTATTTTATATGCTCTAGTGCAAGCCACTCTAGTCTTTTTCCTTCTTTTTTCATCCTGAAGTTTCTTAGATATAAGTAACTGTTCTCTYTTCAGAAATGGTTTTCTGGTTATGATCATCCCTGCTGATCACTTCTAAACCAGATCTAACAATTAACTTTTTTTGAGYCGAGTAGGCCAGAATTGTATGCATAATTTAAGATACAGGCACACCATGGTACTGCAAAGTAATAATGCTTTTTTTCCCCTCTTCTTTTTTCCTACCAGTTCCAAACTTCTGCCTTGCTTTTTTTGGATTGTTTGAGGATTGAACTGACCTTGTGGAAGAACCAACTGTTACAATGCCAACCTCTTAGTCTTGGTAAAAGCTTAACACTTGCTTCTGAATCTGAAATTAAGTGTGTGTGTGTTTGGGGGGGGGGGTCCAATGTGCATTACTTTGTTTTACTGCACTGAATTTCATCTGTCCCATCACCCACATGATCAGTATTAGAGAGCTGTAAGACAGTTATACTATTGGCCTTTTGTCTCCGCTACACTAAGTGGTACCCTCAGCGCTTTATCATCTCTCTCTTTGCCTACTTCCTCCATGTTCCAGGTGACTTCTGACTGTCTGGCATGGACACTGTAACCTTTTCCAGCATGAAAATTTAACTGTCTGGGTTTAGCCTTTTATTTTTTGTGGCGCTCTCCCCTTTGCCTGCCCCCCCACCCCCAGTTTCTTATTTAGCCATTTATATACTGTGGGATCTTCCCTGTTATCTCTTGACTGCTTARTGTCTTTAAAAGACTGAATATTGTTGAAAGCTTTTGAAATTTGAGTAGWGGTTTTGTAGGCTATATCTCTATTCTTTTGCTTACTTGCTAGTTTCTCCTAGTTTCATTTGTAATCTTTTTTGAAAGATACTAGAGTCAACAGAGTAAAAAGGTAAGATCTAAATTCATATTTCTGAAGGCAGTTAGAGGCAAGATTCTTTACACTCTGTTCTGAAAATAGAGGCCTAAATGCACAGAGATGTTTACATAGCAATTATTTAACAAAGTTCATTGGAGCTTAYAGAAGGGGAAGGTGATGTTTATTTTAAACCTGATTTCAGTCTAATTCTAGTTAGACTGAAATTATAACTTCAATTTCTCACTAGTTTTCTCAGATTTCAGTCATTCAATCTTTCCACATATGCRTGCTCACCAGCACCGAGATGTGTGTGTCCAGCTAGCCTGAGACCTGGTCAGGGTTGCTCATTTGCACCACAGAGGACAGGAGATGCCTGCTACCAAGTCTTCTCAGTGTGATGAGTTTGTCTTGATTTGCAGCAACAAATTGYTTTGGGAGCTGTTTCTCATACCTTCTAGGAACCAGTTATGACATGAGCCTTTCCTTCAAAATTGTGCTTGCATTACCTTCTATAAATGGGCAGCAGCCTTGCTAAGATTGTTTCTGTGTTCTTGATTTTGGTATCTTCRTGGTTAGTTTGTCTTCCCTGTGGGRTAACAGGAAAAGCACAGCAAAAGCTGATCATGCAACCTTGTTGCCATCCACACTTTCAGAACTGGCAAAATAACTGCACAAGTCAATTGTACTGTGTCTATACTAGAGTGCAGTCCTTCTGGTRCTGATGTAAGCAACAGATTCATCATAAAGTTGATATTTACCAACTCTATTGCTGTAGATTAATGACTATTAATAACTATCACACTATACCATTCTTCTAACCCTTCCTCTGCAGCATTTTTTTCTGTTGTTTTCATGCAGAGACATTTTCATTTGTACCAATCTTTATATTACATAATTCCTACTTTCATGGTTGACAGTCATGTATGAAGTGTCAAGAACAATAATGAGTTTACAGAATTACCTTACTGTACTCTTCATTAAGATGTATTTAATGGTTAATTRGTAATTTGAGCTTTACCTGTTCTTGTGGGTAGTATTAATCTACCAAACATATAGTTTGACTGGAATAAAGATAGTTGGCAGTTACACTGTTTGAGATCTGTACCTGTCCATATTCACTAGTCTGCTTATGTCTACTGTTGTATCTATGGATATGTATGTTAGATTTGATACCATTAGCCACACTAAATGGGGATTTATATTAACTCAGAGAATATTTTCTGATGAAGTAAACTACTGATAATGAATTGAGGAGGAGAAGCAGCAATAACAAAACAGGAAAAAAAAAAGGTGAAACCTGTAGCCCCTTTTCCATGGTAATTTTACTCTTAAAGCTACTACATTTTTTTTCTTTGCTTCTAACTTGTACTTTCTTCTGTCTGATTAAAAAGCAGATTAAACTGCAATAGCGTCTCTACCAGCTGCTAGTAACTGATCCATATTTGCTTATTTTCTTCAAGCTCTCCGTTGTTGTAGTTAGCAGTGCCATGCCTGAGAGCGGGATTTGCTGTAGTGCTCATGGATCTGGTGTATTCTGTGGGGAAGTCTGGTCCCTTCGCTGAAACTGTTGGAGCATGTTGAGCATTGCATTGCCTAGGAGGTSATAAAGTGAAGATACTAGTGCATCCTTAGGCACCCCTCTTTCTGACGTTGTGCTAGACACAATCTCTGTGGATTGAGAGCTGGAAGTCCTTTCCACCCGAAGATGCAGATAATGATGGCCTGTTGTAATGATGGTCTGTTGGCAGCCAGATGCTAAATAAAAGGGGGACTTTGAAGCTTTTTGTTTTGCATAGTCCATATTTCTGGTGCCAAGAAACTCCTTATCTCTGTCTCACTGGCTGTGCCATGCAGTAGGTGAGACCGTTGCTTTTTCCATTTTAGTGTGTGGAGTTGCAACCCACCAACTTTGTCATATGAGAAGAATACTGTAAGTGGGAAGTGTTTGAGCATGTTTCTACACTATGGAGAGACTGAGATTCCTTCCACAAGGAAGGAGAGAGGATGAAAGTAATGGTGTTTCCTGATTCTCAGCCCTGGACTGTTTTTGAATCTTTCCTGTTTGTAGTAATTTGATTAAAAATAATTAAGGGAGCAAACTGTATGGCCTGGCCTTCTAGATAGGTACTCTACTTAGTACCATAGCAGGARTGTCTGGTACCTGCTGGACTGATGAATTTTTATCTTCTAGAGCATGAAGTRACCCAGCTTCAAGGAAAGAATTAAGAAGTACTCTCAAGTAGAAAAATGTATTCCTATGGCTTGGAACAGTGTCCTGGGCATGGGAACAGAGTGGGTCATATTCTGTCAGGGAGAACTGGATTTTGAACCAGGCATGTGGTGCTGATRGTGTTAATGTGCCTAAGATAATTGCAGTTGCCACGAGTTTCTGAATCCCACATGATTACTTACCATCCTATTGCCACGGTCCAGCTCAAAATAAAACAATATCCCTACAGGGAATGCAAAGCAGGAAGACTCTTACYCTCTAGGGAAGTAGTTACCTGCAGCTTAGGATAGAAAGCGTTTTTTTCTTGATTACTTTTTGGAATTTAGGATTTTAAATTTCAGTTAAGTCACATGTGCTGTTTAAATACTTATTTAAACGTTTGCCCTAATGATTAAGGAGAAGGACATCCTCTTTAATCTTACAGTTGCAAAGCAATGGGAAGCTTGTGTAGTGCTACATATGCTATTCAGCTTTAGGAACAGGAGTTTCAACATAGTGCAGATAAGTGGAGTGATGTGTAGTGTGTTTTTTTTTTTTTTGTTGTTGTTTTTTTTGTTTTTGTTTTTTTTTTTTCTTGTTTAAAGCCAGAGGGCCTAAGAAAGTAGAAGGAAAGATTAGTTTTGGTTAGTTTTAGATAGAAGGTGGCAGTCTAAACTACCTCTTCCTACATGATAGAAAATGTCAAAATAAACATTTGTGTTTGAATGCCTGAACATTTGAACACTTCTAAAATAGAGAAGAGGTAAGTTAAAACTTTCGTTTTGTGTTCATTGAAGCACAGGAATGAGTGGAAAGTAGAACTTGCGTGTTGTGCTCTGCTGTGATTCTTAYGACTTCCTTTCATGTTTTCTTTCTGCTTTTTCTTTTCAAAGTAGTCAAGAAAAATATCTTGTTATGCTTCCATGTAACCTCAGCATTTTGGCCATGATTAGTGGGCTTGATAGGCATCTGATTTTCTCTGTAAATTACCATAAGTGACTAAAAATCCATATTTTTTGTAGTTTTCATTCAATAATAATAAACTATCATTATTATACTCTGTTGCATTCTATGATATAATATTGTCAGTTCTGTGAAAACTCTTCTCTATGGAAGACTAATACATACATAACATATATTTGTGTGTGTGTGTGTGTGTGTGTGTGTGTGTGCGTGTGTGTATCTGAACTTACCTGTGTTAAAATGCTCAGTGAAGTTCAAGATGATTTGTAGGAAAGAGCAGGGGATCTCTATTTGGTGGAGCATTCTTTGTTATCCTAAGGATGGCTTGTCAGCGTGGTGCAGCAGTGGGCTATAAGAACGAGGGTGTATATGGGACTGAAATTACATGATATGGAAAGACTTTTCTAAGCTTAATTTTGGAACACAAACTTYTCCTGCAGTTATAGACACTGTTGTGAGAAATGTTGTATCTGTGTTATACATTTTTTCACTTAAAGCGTTAAACCAGCTTGCACCAGTACTTGAGACTGTACCTTTTCTTCTGGTAGTAAGYGCCTTGCCTCATTTAACTTTCTGGCTCAGTCGTAAAGACCTTGTAAGGACTTTTGTGCATCTCCAGGCAGATGATGCATTGCATAAACACAGCTTTGGAAACATAATGACATTTTCAGTGTCTTCCTTAGTGAAATCTGAACTTTCTTTCAGAATTAAGACTTGCATCACAGTTTGAGCCTAAATGTAGGGTTTTTTCTTGCTGTACACTGCTTATGCTTTTGAAAACTGATGTAGTGAGAAATGCTGTAATTTTTTTTTTGATGCAGGGAAGAAAAGTACCCATGGARTCTGAATACTGGCATCAGCATTTCACAGTGTGAAGGAGAATGCTGACAACCTTCTGTTCAGATAATGATCTCCAGTTTTAATCATTACTTGTGAGAACATCTTGTTTTAAAACTGAGTATTTTTGTGATATCTTTTTAATGATTTAACAGCTGTTAAATTGGACTGGATCACTATGCCTTGCTAGCATGGGTTGCTTTGGAAAGCCTCCTTTTTCCTCATTAGCTCTCCCTATCTTCAGTTACATTTTCGTTATATGACAGAATTATAATTTAGTTYGTTATACTTTCTAGCAATCAATATGTAGTCAAGTTTCAAATCTCTTTTGAATAACTTAAGATTTCCTCTTCCCTTCAGATGACTCTTTCAAGGAGCTTTAAACCTGTGTTGCCTTCTAGCATCTTGTCCCATTTGAGTATAGTGAAAAGAGGTATTCAATCAAGGTGTAAGGGGAAGCATACTCAGTTTCTTTCTTTATGCTGAATACTTCCAGAGACTTTACTGAAGAAAATAATCCATCTTTCACATCTTTCCTAGGATGAATTTRCTCTAGATGGTTCCAGTTTTGTTACTGAGAAGTGTCTAGGAATGGTAATACAGAAATGGAAGACAATTGATRCAGTAGGTGAAAGTATTTCTTTCCTCCAAAAGACTGTGTCCCTATTCAAACCATTAATAGGTGACTGAACAGCTTTTTCTCATATGAACAGCATAATGTGAAATCAAATTTTTAGTTAAAYTTCTGTAAGTGCAGTTCGTTCTTATTCCATTTGAAAGCAGCGTATCTTTGTCCATTCTCAATACTATTGCCATAATTACTTTTCTGTTTGGTTGGTTGTTTAAATGCCTCCAAATAAACTGCAGTCCCTCATTTTCTAATTATTTAAATTGCTTAAAGGAAGTATTTACATCAGCAGATGATAATTTGTTAAACTATACAGATTAATTGTTAAATTTTTACAGGTATTCTCTTAACAGTAGTTTGTAAATATGACCCAATAATAACCCCAGTTTAATAACACTGCCCACTCCCACAATAACCTTCAATAGCTTAAGTGGTTTCAATATTTTAAAGTTTTAAGCTATTTTTCTCAATATATATGTCTAATGATTGGATTTGAGTGCTATTAGCTTTATCTTGTTAATTACATTAATTTTGAAAGATGTGACAGATCTTTAGTTCTGACAGTTCTTTTATTATTTTTGAGCTGTCTGCAGTGAGGATTTATGGCCACGAACTAATCGGAGTTCACTCCCCCCATCCTCTAGAATTYTTTGATAGTATCTATTCATTGAGTGGAAGCAAGACAACGATTGCCAACAAATTCAATAAAACAAAATATCTACTCTAATATAATTTAAATTTGTATGTGTGTAAACACATTGAAGTCCTTTAATATTTGAGAGAGGAAAAAAAAGCCTTTTTTTTAAAAACTCTTTACCTCTTGGTCGAAAATGGTATGCATGCCTTTTAAAAATAATTAACGTTAAAAATATTTTAATTATTTTTGCTTATTACATTTTTGAAACAATTGTGAGAATGCATGATACGGAGTATATTTACACATAAAACAATATACATGTAATTCAATTGGTATGGAAAGTGAAAGTATGAAAAGTCAAAGCCCCTCCAGCACATAGTCTCTGTCCAAGCGTGCAAACTACAGGAGACACATATAGCAAATTATATATGATAAATCTGTGAAAGAGGACCACGTTCTCTCAATCACTTAATTTTAATCAGACTGTTTTATGTAAGGATTCGTGACAACACGGTAAGCAGGAACAGAAGAGTATCTCTGCAGAGAAGAGAAGCTGGCAGAAAAATTAAAATGCAAAACTGATTAGAACAGGAGTGTCTGTACGGGATTGGATCTGTCATTTTTAACACGTGCCTGTAAATGCGAGAATCTGAATCAGTGTTCAGTGCATCTCATCCTGGCATTCAAAGCTTCCTAATTTTAGATTTCTGCTGCTTCATGTGAAAAGCTTCTGGATGCTGTGTGGAAGAAGCTGAAGCATCAGTTTTTAAAGCATATGGGCACTGAAAGCTGTCTCATTTAGGTGTTCAATGTTTTAAAATGGGAGAGAGCGCTACTGATTAGATTGAGGTGTCCTTTATTTAGAGTGAGTTCTCATTCCTACCTAGATAAATGAAAAGAGTAGGATGTTCTCAAGCTATAAACTGCTCTAGCTGAGTTTTGAGTCTAGCTTATATGGAAACCGGAAATGGAGGAAAAATTACAGCAGTACTTGGAAATATATATTTCCAATAACCAAATATCTAATGCCGTCAGAGCTATTAAATACCCACCCTGTTTAAACATTCAATCTTCAAGTGCTTTTTGAAGGCTAGAGCAGAGTTTATTGCATATTTGAATCTGTAAACTATATTTAAGTTTCTAATTATTGATCTATTTCATTTAATAATGTAAAATGAGTGCAGGTGGTATATGTGCAGGAATCTGACTTGTAAGCTTTTGCTGACAATGTCACATTGCACAGTTTATTTTATCTTTAAAAATATCTTGTTGTAGGTATATGGTGAAGGCTTGCCTTTGTTAAGATCAGCCACTTGGGAGTTCTCTATTTCGTGAATCRTGTAGGTTGGTGTTTTGATTAGATGCCAAGTCACGATCTAGCACTCTAAGATAATTTTACTTCCAGTGTGCTGTTTTTGAACACAAGCTCTTTTAAATGGCTCTGTTACTGACAGGGAAAGGAGCTTTCCTTGAGCTGATCAAGCTTGCTTCTTGGTTCAGGGCCTCTTGCAAGGGTCTGAGCATTACTGCTTTTCAGCTGGAACCGAGAGCATGGAACAGCTTGTAGACTTAGGCTCTAAGGATCCCTGCTACTCTGAAGATTTAGATTCCCCTGTGAGTTTTTAGTGGAAGGTGTGTGTGTGTGTTGGCCTTTTTTTTTTTTTTTTTTTTTTAATGCCTATGGATCCTGAATTATATACTGTTCAAAGGAGGCTTCTTGGAATGTGGGATGCTTAGATGAAAGTTAAGTATTACTCACTCGAACCAGAATAGATGTTACTGAACTGTCTTAGGATTGATGCAGCAGTTAAACTTATCTGCAGTCTTTTTTTTCAGTGTTTTCAAAAGTATTTGAGAACAATTTTCATAGTTTAATATCTTGAATAAAATTCTACCTTCAAAAGAAACTTATACAATGTTGAACTAAAATTAGAATGCTATTCAAAACTGGAGATTAGTTTTTATTAAGTATTCATTCATATTTTGAGGTATTTTTAATTCTTACAAGCACAGTAATAAGATATATTGTATGAAATAAATGTGATTTATAACAGTTTGTCATGTTATCTTTTATTATTAAGTGAGGGGGTAGTTAGTGCTATCTGTTGTTAAAAGSCATTTGACATTAATGTTTGCTGCAAGCCACACTTTGAAAACTTCARCCAGAGTATTTTAGTCACTTCTGAGGATGAGGACAGAGCACAAAATGTTTAAAAAACCAGCTCATTTGTTTAGAAGCTTTTTGCCTTTCTGACAAAGATAGCTTTCTGCCATCTTCCTGGAAATTTGCCTATTACTGGCTAGGCTGAAGAACCTTCCSTATCTTTCAGCTTGCTCATTTTCTGTAGTAACACATTAGTTATAACAAATACTGTATCTACACTAAGTACACTCCAGACCATACCTGCAGATGTCTGAGAAGGCTTTCTCTGTAATTATAGTAATAAGCTCTTGGGGGCTTGGCCAAGTCTGGGGCTTGGCAAGGAATGAGTGGCTTGGGGTGAAAGGAAGTTTTCCCTTACACTGATAATGCTGCTTGTTAGAAATTCARAAGAGTGAAAAGCTAGTAATGTGGAGGAGTGAGAAGAATAGGTAAAAGGAGGAAGGAGGATCTGAAACTGATAAAACTGTGGAGCTGATGAAACTAGGACTGGAACTGCTAGCTGAGAAGGGGTGCTTGGTGCCCCGGCCAAGCAGTATAAGGTAGCTATCTGGGYGCTGCTCAGGGCTGCACCCTCCAGAGCAGTCTCCCCTCATCCACACAATATAGCATTTGGCTCTGGGTCTCCTCTAAGTTCTACATGGTATTCCTGTGCCTTAAATTAATTTTTTGTGAGGAAGCACGGAATGTTTAGTTCAAAATGTCTAATATAACATGAAGATTATGTTGCAGCCCCATAAGATAATCTTCTGTAGTATATATTGGGTTATATATATCATGTGTCCTGGGGTGAGGGCATATCTGAGAGTATAGGAGTTGCCTTGGGTGGTGTTGGGGGCTGCCAGATGAGCCCCAACTAATGCAGCCTTATGCAAGACTTAATACTGTCTATTGCAAATGGCCCCAGAGTGAAAAGTCCTAATTGGAGTGGCCTCTGGGAGCCATGTAGTAAACTACCAAACAGTGTGGATGATCTAGCAGCTCAGTGCTTAAGCTCCTGCTCTGGYCTTTTCTGTGAGTAATGTGCTTTAATTCAAAGTGAATGACTTCACTCAAAGTGAACCTCTTTGCTGATTTAGCAAAGAGATTAGGCCTGTAAGGTTGGAGGGCTGGAGAGAAAAGGGTTGGCCTATAGGGCCAGAGGCTTGTTCATGCATGTGTATGTGGGGGAGGGAAGAGTGGAGTGGAATTGATAAAATGAAGAACTGGGAAGAGGGGGCTACGAGCAGAAACCCTGAGGGACCAGAAGGCTGAGGCTTGAATAGGGGTGAGCATGAGACTGGGCTAAGGAGCCTACACTGTAAGAAGAGAAGGAATACAAACGCACAAAAAAGGTTCATCTAGGCTGAAATGTGCAGAAAAGGATCTATGGCTTCTGAGGAGCGTCCATTAAARAGCTTCTAGGTTGATGGCAGAATCTTGGGGTTGTCATTTTACTGTTGTGTGATCCACTGCAAAGCATTTGTTTTCTCTGCTGGTGTAAATTCACAGAAAGAAATTCCTGCCTTTCAATTCCTCCTTTTTAAGGTGCTAGAGAGGCTTATAGTAACAGACCTAAAGTTTCTAACTATGCTTTTAAGCTGTATCATCATTTATAATGGTGCTATTTAATAGAATTTCTGTCTCTGAAAATCTGGTGCGAAGGTTTTATTGAAAAGAACACTAGAAAACTTGGAAAATGAAGCACTCAACAGAAACACTAGAAAATTACTTGTGTGATGTAGCTTTAGTCTCTAATGCATGTTCATTATAATTGTTACATGATCAAGCATGCTGAAGTTGATGTAATAAATGATGTGCTTACATAAGGGAAAAGGATTAAATTGCTGCTGGAAATTTTGATTTAATTATTGATATGGAAATAGAACTCATCTTAAAGATTACATTTCTGCCTTATGCTGTTTATGAAATATAAATGAAAKTGGAGGGTGGGAGAAGCATACATGTAAGGAACTGACATGCACAGTGACTGTTAAATAACAAAAGCAAAACACTTTGCAGAACCTCCCGCTTCCTAGGCCTGAATCCCTTATCCCTTCCAGCAGGAAAGATTTTACTTTTCTGTTTTCAGATGCCGCCTGGTAGTTTTATGGGTCGATCTCTCACTTTTGTCTCCCTGAKCTGGACTTTGCAGCACTGCTGCGGTCCCCGCTCCCAGGCGTAGTGACAGCGCGCTCTTTGTAGTGGTGGCGGATGCGCTGTCAGCTCTTTTCCTGCAAGTCAGTGGGGAGTTGAAGCAGACAAAACCTCAGCTCCCTCTGGCTTTCTGGAGAGCCCAGATTTTGTCAGTCTAATCACCTGCCAGCTCACAAAAGCTTGTTGGTTTTCCAACCTTGTAGCCAGGGTAAAAAKCAGCTCTGGAGGAAGTTTAGTATTTTTGTTAGTATTTCTCTCCCCTTGTCTTGTGCCAAAAGCAATCCTAGAAATTGTGAGGAAGAGRGATGTGGGGGTGTTCTTCTATTTATTTTTAATCTTCCTTTTTTATCTTGTGTGGGTTTTTTTTGATCTTCCTTTTTTATCTTGTGTGGTGGTTTTTTTTATTTATTTTTACTTTTTTTATTTTATTTTTATTAGAGTAGCCAGGTGGCTTCTATGGATTACTCACCTTCTCAACAGGTGGTGAAAATTAATTTCATATCCTGTAGCTTTGACAGGTGTTATTGACACATACTTGCTGCAAAAATATATACAAGTAAATGAAAACGTTTTTTTGTCCATTTGCACAGTACTGTAGACCGCTAATGATTTTAAAAAAGGCAAAAGGAGGATCTAGRTATTCTACTGGTGCCTATTGTAGCTAGTGCATCTGGACTTAGGCAGCTGCTTGCCTCTGAGAAGTGAAAAAGGAAAGGGGGGATATACTTTGCAGGGATTTCAGTAGGCGCAAGTCTGTTTTGAATGGCAGAGTAATTTAGACTGAGGTTTGCCAAGCAGGAACCACTTCTCCACACAGATGTGTTGCAGTGTCTGCCGTGATAGGCAGGAATCTTATCTGGAGGCTCCGGCCACTGTAGTGATGTAGACAGTTAAAATAAATACCTGGTTGGAAGAGTAGATTGGAAGTTRAAGATCGGAAGATGAGGGCTGGGGAAAGGGTGCTGAGTTTGAGTGAGTACAGGGAGAAAGGGAAACACAAAGCAGAGCCAAGTAAGTCTGTGTAGGACCATGCAGAACAGGGCAAAGCACTAGTATCTGTTACTGTGATGATGTTATTGCCTAAGCTCTTGTATTTTTTTTTTTTTTTTTTTTGAAACTTGTGTAATTATCATGCTGCAGTATGACAGTGTGTAGTATGGTGTTGTGAAACAGTCTGTAATGCCCTGTAAAATAGCCTTATATTTAAATTTATATAAAAGAGATTTTGTAACTTTCATTTACCAGATAATTCAGGTACTTCATTTTATATCGTGTTATGCCCATCTGATTTTATTATCTTCACCATCTGACAAGTACTATTGCTCTGCTCTGATGTCACCTAAATCAATACAAGTTCAGGATCATTTATCTAGTTACTCTTGAGAAGGTCAGGGCATTTGTAACGGGCATCCCACCAATGTGAGATGCTTTTAACAACAGAACTGCCCTCAGCATGAGGTTTCATCACACTAATTCTATATCGGTCTAAATACATAGCCAGAACTATGTTCTGAAACTATCAAAAATCTAATCTAACACTCACCATCATTTTCTTGGGATTATTTTTACAAAATATACTTTGAATTTCACATTTTTTTGATAGAGATATTTTCATCAAGTATTTTAACCATCATGAAGGCAAAATTCTTCARATATTTTCAGGAAGCTAAAAGTTGAAAGTTTTGCACCAAATGTATTAAACCTAAATCTTTTTTTAAAAAAAGTTCAAATGCTTTACTCTAGATAAAAGAAGTCTTGTCAGTGTTTGAAGTCAAAATAACCTTCAATATTTAATAACAGCACACCTTTAACTTACTGCATGTTTTAGAAGTTACTGGAGTACTTCAAAGCGAGTTCRTTTGTGTTCTGTGTGTTACCCTCAAATAATATATACCTATAAAATGATTTTAAGGAACCTGCAGTTGGCTATATTTATTAATACTGTCGTAGGGTTTTTCCCCTTTTATTCTACTGAATAAATAGAATAAAACAGAATAAAACAGAATAAATAGAATAAATAGAATAAAAACAGTTCCTATATTGTATTTTGCTTTGTCAAGTGTATACACTTAATCTCTTGCTGCTCTTATTTTGAGGGTAAAATATGTTTTAAAAATTGCTTGCTTCTTGTACTTGTCYGTTATGTGTTTCTCTGATGAGAGAGAACTGTACATGAGTATCAACACTGTCTGTGCTGATGAATTACCCTAGACATTGGAGATTACAACGCCTTGGTAAAGGGAAAAAAATCCGGTTTCCACTTGGAAAACAGTTCCATAGCAATACTGGAACAAAATATATTTTTGGTGGTATTTACTAGATTGGTGTAATACAACTTTAGTCTCAGACCTTCACTTTAACATAATTATCCTTTAACTCTTCCTAACTAAAATATTTAATTAAACTGGTTAGTTTTATTTCAGCTACTATTTTATATTTCCTTAAGTAAAGTAAAATTTATCAACAAGAACACAAAAACAGTAGAGATGTTTAAACATATTTTCAAACAAAAAGCTAATACTTAGCAGAGTAAAAGCATATCTTTATTTCGCTATTTGTAGAACTTCTAGATTTAAAGGAACTATTAAAAGCRTATTCACCAAGTCAGGAGGTGGTCTACTGAATGTCTTATTTAAGATCAAGTTATTTGTAATAGGATATATTTGCCAAGAAAATTTCCAAGTATATCTTGCAGAATTCCTACAGGATTTGGGGGTTCTATAACATGGCATTTGGCCCACTACAACTTCTGAACCAAAATATTCCTTTATTCTTTAATTTCTCTGTCCAGGTACTGAAAGCCTTTGAGATGTGCATTGCTGTCTAAAAACAAACTGAAGAAATCAACTCAAATATGCTGTGATTCATTACAAGATACCTGCTTCAAATGAAAAAAAAAATATGGCTCCATGTATGTGTGTATTGAATAGTCTCTCCAAATTCTCCCAAGAATTTAATTTCTCATTAAAATTTGTTTATGAAGATAATGTTCTCTGTTTTCAAACATACTGCATTTAGGCAAGTAAATCAAAAAACCTTTGTCAACAAGAAAGGTAAAATACACCCACCACTAGTAACATTGTCTTCCTGATCACTGATTTGGATTAATGTATTTTCAAGAACTTTATTTAGTCTTACTTCCAGTTTGATGGCGTAAGATTCCTTTTGACTTGAGGAGACAGAATAAGACCACTGAGTTAAAAGCAGTGATCAATGTTAGGTGTATTCAAGTAGTATGTAAAACACATCCTGTGCCAGAAGCTGAGACATCTGACAAACAGTATGCTTTCAGCTCTGATGATAAAGTAACATGCCTGTTTATCAGTATGTGATTTGGGGGAGAAACAAATTAAATATGTTTATATCCACAGACTACATCTGGAAAATAGCATAACTGAGATCATTTACTTTGATTTGAATTTTCAAKCTTTATTTTTTCCTGTAAATACTAATGAAGTTAGAAAAAGACATGAAGTTTGTGGGAAAGAAGGGATAATATAATTCTTTGGAACAAGAGACTTCATTAATTGGAAGAGGTGTTGAGTGCTGAAAATAGACTAGATCAGTAAAATTTGATGATTTGTGTTTTAGAACCAAAGTTTTAATGAAAACTTAAACCACATTTATCGATACGATTTTTGTCCCAAAAATGAGAACATATGATTTAATTATTGAATTCAAATGTCATTTATCACTTTCACAGACCTTATTTATAGTTCCATTTTCTGTTGTAGCTGAATTGAACAAGACAATATAGACTTCTGGTTCTTGCTTATTGTGATATCCATTAAAAGAGTAAAAATGAAATGTTTACTGTATATTCATGGAAGTTCAGAAAAGTTAGTTGCTACTCCAAGTCATTTGACAGCTTACAAAACATTAGCAAGGTGTACTCTGTACAGACATGATTGTCTGAGAGATGGTACTTTGAAATCAAGAATATAATTATGAAGAAAAATATCAAATATCCTCTTTCCATTAGTGATATGGAATTGTTCAAATGCAATTAAACTCTGGTTCTGACTTGACTGCAGGAATGAATGAATGGTCCTGAAAATTTTTTTTTTCTAGCTTCTAGGTAAGCAGTTCAAATTTCTTTCAGATCAGTCATCAGTGAAATTAATTCACAGTAATTGAGTGTTACTAACAGGTCAAGGGCATTCTTGCCCTCCACTCAGCAGTGGGGAGATCACAGCTGAAGTGCTTGGTCCAGTCTTGGGCTTCCTAGTACAAGACAGACAGGGACTTGCCAGAGTTTGTCTGCTAAAGAACCACAAAGGTGGTGAAGGAGCTGGAGCATATGTCGTACAAGGAGAGGCTGCGAGAGAAGAAACTCTTTATCCTGGAGAAGAGAAAGCTTATGGAGATCTTATGTGTATAAATATCTGATGAGAATGTGTTAAGAGCCTGGAGCCAGACTCTTCTCAGGGTGGTGCCTARTGACAGGACAAGAGGCAGTGGGCACAAGCTGAAACATAGGAAATTCCTCTTGGATGCAAGAAAACACTTCTTTAATGTGGCGTTGGCTGAATGAGATTGCCCAGAGAAGTTGTGGAGTCTCAGTCTCCTTAAGAGACAGTCAAAACATGCCTGAACATGGTCCTGAGCAACTGCTCTAGCTGACTCTGCTTGAGCTGGGAGGGGTTGGACCACATGATCTCTAGAGGTCCCTCCCAACCTCAACTCTTATGGGATCTGTTCTCTCTACAGAAAATTCATATATAATTATGTCAGAGGATCTTTAGACAGTGTGGGGGAAAAGGGGTGGAGAAAAAACATTAAAAAAAAAAAAAAGTGCGCTGCCTGTCACCTACAGGAGGTAGATAATATCTTCCCTGCTTCTCTATGGAAGTTGTACCACTTAGAAAATGTTAAGATTCACTAATCAGGGACAGCCCTGCTTTGCATAAAGGAGAAAGAGCTTCCATACAGTCTTTCTCTGGTGGTTGTTTCAATGAAAATCACARCTGTGCCACTGCTTTGGGGAGCCTAGTCCTGTTGTGTCTTAGGCATGCTCTGTGTGCACCTATTAAAAAACAGTCCTTTAGGAGATTTAGGTGGATAAACTTAGTCTCAAGTTACCAGTCAAAATGTGTAGGCATGACTGAAGCAGAGAGCTGCTAAATTCTTTCAAATTGTGACAGGAGGAACAGTAGCTAGCTAGAGAGCCTTCAAGTTAAATATAAGACACCAATGCATTTAGTGCTTCTAGGCTTGGTGACAGAGGAGTTTGAACTGGGGAACAGCAGAAACAGAGTTAGGCCCAGTTCTAGCCAGGTCCCTTTTTGGGCAGTTCACTTTTTCAGCCTTAGGTGCTAATATATATATATACATCACAGGCAGAATTTCAAAAAAAATTCCTTTTCAAGAAAAAGAAAGCTCTTGGACAGCTTGAAGATCCTTAAAATATTTCTGCATCAAGTTTTGTATTTTTCCCTCCTCTTGAGAATGGATTGAAACTCTCATACCCCAGAATCCTGGGGGGGGGGGGGGGGGGGGGGGGGGGGGGGGGAATCAAGATCCAACCTCAGTTTATAACTGTCATCTCCTTCCTTCTCCTCTCTTCCTTTTCTTCCTCAGACTTGATTCAGTTCCTCTTTGTTGTGTATTTGATGCAGCTTCACCTGGGCCATGCAGTAGGTGCATGCGCTAGGTGTTTGGGAGGGTTTTAGGTTCAGTACCTTTCCCCCTTATTAGCTGTAAGCAGGTCAGCATCAGCAAACTGCTTTATAGCTGAAGCTGTAGTTGGTAGTGCAGCTGCTGACAGATCTCTTCCTCACCCTGGGCACAGGAGGTGTGCATTTGTCTCCGCTTACACTATGTTTTTGTGCCTCATTCATTGAAACTACCTGAGACATGCTGAAGTCAAGGCTATTCATCATGCACAAAGAGAAAGGGCAAAACATTTTTCCCTGTGGGTAGAGAGCAATACTAGAGAAAATCTTGATATAATTGAACTTAATGCTGTGAATCTTTTTATGTAACATCCTCATCAAAAAGTAATGCAAAAGTGGAAAAGAAAACCTGCTTATTTGAGTGTACTGCAGCACTAAGCTATTCAGCTGTAGGTGGTGAATTAAGGAGACTAATAAACCTTGAGTTGTTTGAAGAGGGCTTTTCTCAGTCTGTCATGCTGGAGTCACTGCTGGGAAGTTTCACTCTCCTAGATGACTTCTGTGTGCGTTAAACAGTGTAAGCAACTTATGTGTGGGAACAAAGTCTGATTCTACTGAATCTTTATACAGGCTGAGACCAGCGAGAGTCTGCTTCCCAAAGCCTTCTGTAAGTGATTTTCTGCAGCCGGCAAATAGCCAGCTTTGGCTGACACAGTGAATATTAGGAAAAAATAGAAAGGAGAGAAAGGAGGCTAGGAATGATAACCAGGACATATATGGTATTGTGATTTTTGAAATGAAGTAGGTTTTTTGGATCTAAATTTTGTAGTGTCAGGATGCTTGAAAGAGGCAGAATCTTCCCCACCCTAGCTCAAGAACAGTAAACTAAACTGTGTTGATGAAGTACCCACTAACTCTGGGAAATGCCTTTTTCTGAAATAATCCCTGTAAGTTATGCAGATTGATTTGTATGCTATCACAAATAGTTGTAAAATGGAGTAAAAACAGTGTTCTCCTTTTTTTCACTTAAAATCACTTGACCTGTTTTGCTTATYATAATCTACTGATTTTTATAATAAGAATAATTGGCTAAGTTTGGCATAATATCCCTATATATGYTTACGAAAAGAAACACAGAGCAAATTTATAGTTAAGAGGTGATGGCAATGGGCTTACAAATGAAACTTCATGGATTTGCCTGAAGTAACAGCTCAAAACAGTAAAAGGGCTTAGGATGAAATTTTAAAGTAATTCTGTTACTGATGGTGGCATCTTTTTTTTCATGTTTCTTTTCAAACTGTCAAGCTATCTCTACAAGCTTGTTGTTCCATATAAATACTATTAGTTTGTTTACATAACTGAAAAATAACTTTTTTCCCCCCTTAGGGATATTAGATATGCCTAAATATTTTGCATCTCCAGCAAACTTCCTACTGCTAAATTTTTGATTGTAAGTTTTTTAATTTTCATATAAAAAGTTAATCTTGTAGTTAGTTGGTAATCTAGATAGGGTAAAATAGGTTTTTTTTCATAATCATCTATCACATTCATCAGAGGATTCTGATCTTCATAATTTTAATTTCAGGATAGCACTTAACTTAATAGTCACTCTTTAAAGTTCATCTTCCAACCCAAATATTTGGAGTGGAGGATATACAGAGGACAGAATTCTCTTATGTATTTAACTGTGAAGCTATTTTGTTATGCCAAAACTATTTCTTCAATCTTTATTCTGCATTATTGTTTGATATTAGATGGTCCACATCTACTGATCTTTTCCTTTTTGAAATGTTTTAGAGTGGCCTTGTGGGTCCACCTGCCTGTGTCTTAGCATTTGGGGATCTGTTGCTAAGTCTCTTGCATTTCCATAAAGCTGTTGCTTACCTCTTCGTACTGCCTTGACCTGCTTTCAACAAAGCAGGTTCTCCTAGGATGTGCTGGGAAGGTCGGAGGTAATTACCTAAGGTGAATTAGCACAACCAAATTCTGGTACAAGCCATGCAAGTTATCCTAAAGTAAGGAATAACTTGTCTGTGTGGTGTATGTGCATGTCACAGTTATTTTCAGTATCTAGTTCTTGCAGAAAACAGTTCCTGGTGCTAACTTCATTCACAGCCTAAACATAATTTTGAGGTTTACTAGGTGAATTATTTTTTAGAYATCAAAAAGCTCTTTTATCCTATGATCTGTGTGAAATAGTTGTATTGTTTTGCATGTCCATAGTCATCCCTATTTTACTTTGCATAAGTTAATGTATTTACATTAAGTACACATTAAAAGCATTATAAGGAAGCTATATGTTAGCAAAGTATTTTACTTCTGATTTTTTTCCCTGTCACCATCTTTGAAAATTTAAGAACTCTGGAGTCAATTTATACTAAACTTTAGTGCCATGTTTTTATACTGTTGTCTTTTATTTTTAGACTGAAACATGGATAACCATGTTTCTTTGCTTACATGTACTCAATATAGTAAAGGGACTGTATGAACTTTTTTTTTTAATGAAGAAGAGAAATTAGGGCAATGTATGTATGTGCAGTTAATCGGCTGTATTTTAGAACTAGTTTAAATAGTTTAATAGGTTAAAAATAGTTTTGTTAGTGTGTAAATTGTGCAATATGACATTGCTAATGGGTATATTTGTTTAAAAGCTTCCTGAGGCTAAGGTAGTAATAAGATGTAAAACCAAATTGCACAGGTAATATTATGATTACTAGAAAATACATGCATCTCAGTGGCAGACATGATTATTTTTCTTGAAAAAAAATAGCTGCTATCACTGAAAACCTTCTCAGAATAAAAATATATTGCGAGGTGAATCAGTTCGAAGGGTTCTTTTGTAGCTCTCCGTCACAAAGAATCTGTTTCGCTATGAAAGCTGCTGGCCTGACAGTCAAACGACACATTTTGTTATGGGTTTTGAGCTATCCATTAAATATAGCACCTCTGTTTTTTGAATGTTTTGAGTAGCCCACTGTGTAGCTGCTGTTTGAAAAGTGCGAGTCGCAGTGGGAAGCTGAAAGGGAATGGGCCTCCAGAAGCATTTAGCGTTTAATGGGTCCACAGCTGTAGTGAAGCAGTGTGCAGAAATAATGCTGTTAGGCTTGGTCAATCAGGCTACAAAATCAGACCCATCCCTTCTTCATTCATCTCTCAAATTCAGAGAACGGTCTCCCCTTAAACTCAGCTAAACAAAAAAAAATGTTATTTAAACTAATTTCTTAATACTGTATGCTGTCAAAAGCAGAGGGGAACAAATAGTTAAAATACTGCACTGGCGAGGAAGATTGTCTTTTTCRTTTGGGACTTCATTTTAGAAGGAATGATTGAAGCTAAGAAAATAGCAATTTTGAAAATTGAGCTTTTGCAAGAATTAAATGRTACTAAGTATGAATAATAGATTAATATTGTACCGCATTTGTGGTGTGGTAAGTAGCTAATTGTTTATGTTTCATGTCAGCTGGTGTCATTAAAATTTACAGCTGTAAATGTGCAATTAAAGAGAAATAACTTTGAATGGCAGAGGTTTTGCGTAATCAACACTGTATTATTTGATGATAAACCTTCAGATCAAAAACAAATCGCCTGTAATTGTAATCGGTGTTTTTGTAAGGTTCCCGTATTCTCAGCGAAGTTAGCTGCTGCTTTAGAAGCATGGTATATATGTGAAGTGGGAGCTCAATTAAGATGCTCTGGTTCTGTTTGGTTGTGTTGAAGAGGTCAGGTGGTTGCAATCATTACTGAACCTCACTGGCAATCTGCTTTGAAGTAGATTCTTATGTACAGATTGTGCTTTTGTGAAGAAAAGCGTTATTCTAAACAAGCCTTGAAAACAGAATAGGTTTCAAAGGAGCAGATGAAGTTATTGTTCTGAACTAATGCTGTTGCTAATAAATGCTGTCAGAATACTTGGACTTTTACCTATAAAAAGCAGCAAACCCCTTAGTTAGAAACATTTTTACTGATTAAAAAAAAAAAAAAAAAAAAAGTCCTCCTTTGTGGCCGAAGAGAAATTAAAGGTTTTGAATAGGGTTTCTTTCTTCAAGAGCTGAAAAAGGCCACTGTTTTGAATCGGTGTTGCTTCAACGTAGTTGTTTGAAAAAGTGGTTCAGAGAGATTCATGTGAAGTGGAAATTGGTGGCAAGCACATTCAGCTCTTCTGAAATGTTTTTGTTTATTTCTGGGTGTGGATAAATTTTGCTTGCTTATATTGGAATTTTACCTGTCAACATAAATAGCAGCTTTTGCAATAATCTGCCTCGCRGGCACTACCGATGGAGAGCCAAGTGCTACACTACTGGCAATTCATCAAGTAGCATGTAAAGGAAAAAATGAAACGAGATCTCTAAGAGGCAAGCCACAGACAGTTGTTCAGGGGGAAATACTAGATAAGAAAAGATCTAGAGAAAAATCTTTGATTTGACTGGCTGCATTGTTTAAGTGCTGTGTATAATGAGGAATTGTAGGGGTTTTTTCTTTTCTTAGATAGAAGCCACTTACTCTTAAAAACAAACACGCAGGAAAAAAAATCCTAATACAGTGAGCATCATTTTACTAAAAGATTCACGCAGCTAAGCAGATTTAGCTCTGCTTTTAAATAAATACGGGGAAATGTTTAACCCGTATTGTATTGCCACAAAGCCTGTGCTGATCACACAGAAGCTTGGGAGGTCCAAGGACAAAGAGACTGGCTGCTGGAAACGGCTCTTTTCTGTACACGCTGCTGCACRCAGTCCAGCAACAGCAGAATTTGGTCAAGACTACAACGTGAAGGAGAGGGTATCAGCAATCCTTATTTCTTACTAATAAGAAAATAGGAAGAGGAAAATAGGAAGCTGTGTGCACAAGGTAATAGCCAGTTTTCCTTTTCTGTTTCTGTTAATAGTGATTTAAACAGTTACAATTTGTGTACCTTCGTATGGGTTTGTTTGAACAGGGGAAACGTAAGGATATGGAGTTTACACCTCTGGAAATGGAGTTTATACATCTGGAAGGGAGAGTAAACCTCTTCTGTGTAACTTACTGAAACATTTGATTTTGGTTAATCTTCTAGGAATTAAAATCAATACAGCTATAATTTAGTTGGTATCTAGGGAGGAAAGGCATGACTTTGCAATACATTAAGTGAAATTCAGATTGTATTTTGATTATTATAATACATTGAACTAATTTAAGAAAAATTCGCACATCGTTTTAAAGGATGTGAATATAATCTAGGTTAGACTACATGCCTTAGTAAGTGTATTTGTGAGGATGTGTGTATGAAAAATGGACAACTGAACAATTGTTTTTGGTGTACTTCCAGGAATATTTTTTTCTATTACTAGTTTGTCAGAATCATTTGGGGTCAGCAACTGCCAGAAATAAGATAGATAGGACAGAAAGATGGATTACCAACCAACCAACAGGGTAGTTTCTCCTTTTCAGAGGGCTACTCATCAGTCCTTAATTCTGAAAGAATGACATGAGAACAAATAGTGGAGAGGTCTATAATAATGAATAGTATAAAACTGTGCTTAAATATACTTAAATAATTTTTTTGTCACAAAGCAAAACTTTTTTTCCAGTTCCTTGTGAAAATTTTTTGTATTAAATAACTCTGTGACATTGTAAAATAAAAGGAAGTGCTGAATTTATATGCATATGCATAATTAATGAAAGCTATGTATTGTCTTTTGTCTACCACTTTCAAAGTTTACATTGAGAACAATAAAATATCTTAATTTTAATGACTATACGGAATATGTTTTATCTAAACCATGTGGTCAATCTGATTATAAAATGAAAATGGAATTTTTGTGTTTTGAGTTTTTATGTTTGAACTTCTTGCATAATTTTTTATTAGYGTCTTGGCTCTTTTCATTCTAAATTGTGCTCACCTGAAGTCTACTGACACAATATATATTAGCATAAATGTTTTTAAAACCACAAAGCAATGTAAATTTTAGCTTTTTTACAAATTTTTAAACAATTAAGTATACATTAGTTAATAAGCATAATGCTCAAGTGTAGAAGAGTAAAAAGTATACATTACCTATCCACAGCGTGTTAGTAGCTAATCTTATAAGAAGAAAACTAGAAGTTACTTAACCCTCAAATGTCTAATATATTCTAAAACGCTTTTTATCTGATCTTTAGGCTATTTTTTTTATCAAAAAAGCTAGTTTTAGATATGTTTTTAAACTTTGCCCTTTGGTCCTCCGCTTGATCTCTCATATACTTGTAATTGTTCATAAGGGTGTAAATTACTCCTCTTAATCTGAAAGCTGAACATCTGGTTATTAATTAACAGGTTTGGATATAGTGGGTATTCTGGTCCCAGTAAAATAAATGGAACTTTGGAACTTTTCTTGTTTTCTTCCATAGGATGACATCACCAAGACATTCAGAGTATTGTCTTCAAGTGGTTAGTCCTGGGAAGAATAATTCCAGGTTTTATGTTGACTATCAAAGAGCAAGAAATGTCATACARTATTATCTATAAACTGAGATTGCTTCTTTACTTCTTCATGTATATCTGAGTTGATTATTGGACATTCAAGTGCTCTGCTGTACATGTTTTACAGAACAACTCATAGGCTGAGGCTGAAGTGAAGCTTTTGTTAAGCTCCCTCCTAAGAGACTATCAGAGAAAATAACCTCACAGAGAAAGAATCTGGTCATAGACTGTAAATAGGTTAAAGCAGCAGATGTCAAGAAGAACTAGCAAATATTTATTTTTGGAGCAGAATGAATGTAGTCCAGACATCCAAAGAGACTGATATTCTGACCATTTCACACACAACAGTTCAAAACAGTTCAACAGTTGCTCTGGTGCAGTTTCTTTTCTCTCAATAAAATATTAAAAATTGTAATTCCATAAAGTACCTCCTAAGCTGTATATGTTTAGCTCAAAAGTGTAAGAGGAACTGTTTATCTCCTCTCCTCTTCCTCTCCTTTCTTTAAAATGAGTCTTTGAATTCTCTGGGAAAAATTATCCAGTGTTAACACTGGTCTATGCTCCTGCAAAGCCGCCCCTAGGTTTAAGACCATGCCTACCTTTTAGAARTAGCCCTTGAGGTTACTGCTGTTCTTCGTTACTAATCTCTGTCATCAAGGAAGGCTAATTGGCAAGGACTGGTCTGCTTCCACATTTCAATCTGTTTTAGAAAACTAGTCTCTTCCAAGATCTGGCCAAATACACCCTGCATAATCTGAGTTTCCTCTGGGTATTGTGATGTCCTTGCAGCCCTCAGATAGAGTTATTTAGTGCTTTTAGTTCAGAGTGAAATAGCAAAAGCTGTGTTGCAGCCCACCAAAATGATAATTTCACAGCATAATTCAGTGTATGGTGTACCCTGGTGTATTGCATGTTGGTCCATGGAGTGTTTTAAGTATGCAACAACTTGTCAGGTGGTCCTGTAGGACTATCTAGGATGGATGACCAAAATTTATGCTATCTATCAATACTGCCCTTTGGGAGTGGTGCCTGCAGTGGGACATGCCCTAAAAAGTGCTCTGCTTTTATCTTGGAATGGGTGGTCCAAAACAGAGCCAGGAAGCAGMATGAGTGGCAGGGTAGATGTATCCATCATCTTCATGTAAGAGTAGACTGTGCGTGATCGTAGTCATACTTCAGTGTTTTGGTCACTGTTTCATGCATATAGCAGTTCTGGGTGCGAGTTCAGAGCTGATTTAGGCTAATCGAGATCATTTCTGTTTACAAGCAGCTGCTCCAGCTGAAAATATAGTTGGAAGTGGGGAGGGATTTGAGTGCCTGAGTAAAGATGAAGGCAATCACATGAATTACCCAAGCCAGTGAAAGAAATAGTATGTGCCAAACCTGCAGAGTTGCAAAGATAACGTATTCTTTCCAGTGCTTTGTTATGTGAGAGCAACAAGTTGATTTGAAAGAGCATTTCAAAGAGTCGTTTATGAGCAAAGTGYTCTTTGCTACTGAGAGAGACAGTTACAGGACAATTCTGATCAACAGTTAAGGTTTTGTCAGGTTACAGAGCAGTTTCACAGTAAAATGTCTTCTTAAAATTTTCTGAATGAAATCGTATGATGACCACTTATCAGATTGACAGGAAAATAAACTGATCTTACTGAATCACTAATATAAATTAATATTTTGCATTCTMTGCTGCTTTACCTTTTAGTATTACGCTAAGCAGCCATAAAAGTGAACAATAAATTATGATTACTTTTCTGAAGATAAAATTTTAATGTGCAACATATATAATAACAGGTAGCTTAACTGATGTTCCTTTGTTACTTTTAGCCCTTCACTCCAGCATCAGCTCACTGAAATAAGGACTGCTTACAGTGATAAGCATAGCTGACTTTGCAGATGAACACACATACTGTAAACTAAATGACTGTACTGGGAATTCTTAATTAGGTTCAAGTAGGATCAGAAGCTTTGAAAGCGAGCCTCAAAAAATTTCTGTCTCACTTGAAAGTTCAACTTCACACATACTTAAACATGGAAAAATAAGCAACAAAATGAGCTCCTCCTCAACAAAACCTCAGTCTATTTAAAAYAGTCGCTTAACGTAATAAATGGTAGAGGAGAGAGAGGAATTGAAAGAAGAATTCCTTTGAGTAATGGAACAAGGTAGCAGTTGATTGCCAAACAAAACCTCTTCTGCTGATCCTTCCTTGTTTATTTTGTGGTTTTAATTTGGASGTTTTGGGTGCGTGGAGGAGGTTGTTCTTTTCCATTCCTGGACTGCAATGTAGGATAATCACCTAGAAAGTGGGAGCTCAGGCAGCTTCATATCAACCATAAGCCCAGATCTCTCACTTTCTTGTGAGATGCTGTGAACGCGAGCTTTCCATGGAGTGGAGGCACGGCTGCTATGACCTCTTCCGGCAGATATCTTTTTAGCAGCCTGTGCAGGGCATAGGCTCCTGTTTCCCAAAGAGCACTATAGCCTTTGGTCCTGAGGAGACGTGGTTGGATTTCCTACTGACTCAGTCAAGATGTCTCTCTGAAGTGTTCAGAAACACTGATTGTTTTTCTTTTGATAGCATAAAAAACCTGGATATTGTAGGGGGTGATCTGGTTCAGTCTGATGGGACTGGCTATGTTCATTTTGGGGTGATAAATGTAGGTAGTTTTGAAACTTAGGAATCTTAGTTTTGTTTCTAATGTTTCTTATTTTTCCTTCAGCTCCACATTCCTGGTAAAATACCATTCTGCTTTACTTAAGCTACACTGAATTTAGTATTGCAGCTATATCAAGACACATCTGATGTATTTGTTGTAATTTAATAATGAATGTTATTACTGGCCTGTATAAATATTTCACATTATATATTATTTTTCAGGCCAGGCAGTAACATAAAGCCCTGCGAGACAGGAGATAAGAAAGCAAGCAAAGGCAGAGACCATCTTACTCTGAAGTTATTCATACAAAGGTAAGATAGTTTTTTCCTGCTAAATTTTAATGTGTTATGCTAACTATGAGAAGAAAAACTACTGGCATTACATTTACATACTAACAGGAAAGTCATATAATGTATTCTGTATTTAGCTGCACTTCCATGTTTATCTGGGTAAACAGTTTGTGAGTAGTATAAATTTAAAAATGTCAGCTCAACTTCTAACTGAAAGGCTCAAATCAAGTATATAACTAGAAAAGCAGCTAAAAGTATTTCATAACTTCATGTATTTGAAGGTAAGCTTAATTGTCTCTGATGTTCATAGCTGCAGAGAACAGGTGTCAGGACAAGTCAAATAGTAAGCAAGTCAGTCTCTGCAAAATAGAAGCTAGAAGAGTCTTAGGATATTTTGTACTGAAAAATTTTTTCCTCAAGCATAGATCACAGTTTTGTTGCTGGGTGCGTTATGAATTCTTCAGTCCTATGGTTTAGATCTTAAGGTTAAAATGCCTGTTTTAGAACCTTTGAAATAAACTTTGATTTTTCTTTTCTTTTTTTTTTTGATCTCTTCCCTCCCCCACCTTGCTCTTGTATTTGAGTAGCATAAATCTTTCAACATAAGAACAGAAATATCCTTACTTGAAGTCACTAGTAGCTGCTGAATAGTCATCTGTGTTTTAATATATGACTTTCCTAAAAGAAAAATTTTATTTTGGTATCTTGAATGCAGTATTGTGTACAGTCTAGTGGAACAGACTTTTTTTATATTGTGCGTAGGCGTGTATGGCTGCATAGTGTTTTATCCTTCATTTATGTGTTCAAGCAGACAGAGTGTCTGAAAGCATCAATAATAGGTTTAAAACAGAGAAAGGAAAAAATAAGCAATGAAATGTATTGACTTCTCAACTGTATGCTGATGATGTTACTAAAAGTATAATTTAGGACGTCCTTTCTCTCCAGTGAGGTGTTTTTTTTKKTTTTTTTTTTTAATCTTTCAAATATTTCTTCTCACGTGGTTCTTCTGTTAGTCACTCAAGAGTTAAACGTAGCTTTGCATAAAGAGGACTGTTACTGTAAGTTTTTCAAACTGGACTGCTCTGAAAAAAAGGATAACCATTGAAGGTTTTGAAAAGCTGTTTGGATGGTAACCAAGCTAAGGAAGCTCTAAGGTTCTTGGCTTTACTGGCGACTGCTCTTGCTCACCAGGATCCTGGCACCCTATCGTTGTGCCCTCATTGCCTCCATAGCTCCAATTCTCCTGTCAGGCAGTGCCACCATACAATACGTCCCCTGAGGCTACTTGGATGAGTGACAACCAGCCAACTCCAAAGTGACAAGTGTTTAAATGTCTAATTGGGTCAGTGCACAGGTGCCTGCTCCTCGTGAGTGAGATGTTCTAGCTTTTCTCTGTGACATTTTATTGGTTCCTCTCATTTCTCCTGTAATTGTAAAGCATAACTGTCAATACTTTGATGTAAGAGAACAGGCATTATAAAAGGGGAAGGATGGCTCTCTATCATACATTAGACTGTTCTGGTTAAACTAACCTTACAACTTGAGTGCTGACTTTGGAGGGGGAGTACGTAAAAAAGTCCTTTCAAGTGATGGATGTATGCTGACGCAAATAGACAGTGTRATAGACAATGGAGTGATTTGATTGGTGGAAACAAATATATGGTCTTAACCTGTATGTTTTGTAGTTCTCATACTGGCTAGACCTTGAATGTTGGATGTCAAGAAATGCATGGGAGAGAAAGCTGTAACTGCTTAGTCTATTCCGAAGTCTAATGTTCAGCTTGCCTTCGTAAAATACAGTCACATACAGGCAGTTGACATGCAAGAGAACTGTTTTATCCTCCTGAAAGCTTGCTCTGTACAGAGAAAATAAGTGATATTAAACCCTTGCTCCTTGGTGCTTCTTGTAACGCTGAAGGAACACTACTGGTGTGCTCTAACTCCTTCTCCACTGCCCACTTCTCTTCAAATGACTGGTCACATTGGTCTTACTAGGGTTCTCATAACTTACAGCACTTTGAGATGTGATTTGCAAGGCAAAATGAGAAGTTTAGTCCCAGCAACATACTGGATGCTGGGTTGGATAGATAACTAATGTTCAACTTTTTGGTGCAGACAAGTATATGAGCCATTTAGATGTTGTTACCTATTTGCTTGTCCTGTGATCATTGATCCTGAGCCTTTCCTCAGCCTCTCGTTTTAGTAAAAAGCTGATATTTTTGCTTCCATATTTTGATTTCGTTTTTTACTAGCAAGTGTTCCTTTCTCTCTTTCCATCTACAATTGGCCAAATGACTGCATTAATAAATAGTTCTCTTCCTCTCTCTTCAAGCCTGGTCAAAGACATTCATGGGGCTTTTTATCTTGAGCCACCCTATGGTGCTGTGTGTGATGGTGCAAGAAACTGCCTGAGGACAGATAGAGGAGGAAACTATTTGGAGATGTTTATCAATAAAAGATTAAGTTTAAAAAGCTAGTTTAGCAAAAGACCATGGTCATCCTATTTTTCCAATAGGTAGGCACCAGATCTTTTTTTTGATAAAATATTCTTTCTCAATTCTTTGACTTTCAGTGATATAAAATGAGATTCCTAAAACACACCTTTTAAAACATTTGATGTCTTCCATTTCTGGTCAGTGCTATGCTRCAGATGTGTTCTGATGTGGTGTGTAGACAGACTTCATATAAACAAGAACTTCTGTGTTCATTGCATATGGTTTTGGTTTCCATCTAAGACAAGTCTAAGAGGGGGATTCTCCTTGATGAACTTTATGCCTGTAAGAGAGAGATAAATGCCAAAGTTTTTTCCTGCAAGAAAATATGCAGTTTATTGAATTTCTTAGCTATTAATAACACATATTTAATAACACTTATTGGGGATAGAGGGAAGAAGAGGTAAGCTTTCTGGGGCTATGAAACAAACTCCCCTACTCCCCTTCTGCATATCATTCAAGGATTGAAGAACCAGTCAGTAATAGATCCCAGAACTTCCCTGTCTCTTGTATTCTTTTTCTGTCTCTCTTCTTCTGTCCCTTCTTTTTCTTCCTCGTTGTCTTTACCAAACATAATGGGTGCTTCTCACAACTGTAGACCTATGAAGTGCTCTTTGGAGCTCTATGTATTTGATACCTGTATCAGCCTTATTGCATGGAGCGATGGATATCAGTTAACCTTACTCTTGAAATGAGCTAGTTCCTGAGTCTTTTTTTGTTTGTTTGTATTTGGCCTAGGGTATGTACTTTTAAATTCCATTGATCTTACATTATGGGAAGTCATAAAAAACTTACCTAAGCATCCCCCCCCCCCCAATATTCTATATCCATTTTACTCAAGAGTACATCTGTTCAGTTCAAAGGAAACAGCTCCTTTCCAGCTTTGTAGCCAATACTGTGATCGTGGCATTGGGACATTGACAGTTACCAGAAATTAATGCTTAAAAAAATGCATCTTAGTGTAGCAAATTGTAGTGAAAGAGGTACTGAAATAATTTGAAGACTAGAAAAGCCCACAGATAGTTATTAAAGAAGGGCTGTAATATTCTGCACAAAAAATGATATTCTTTATTCAGAACAAACAAACTAGATTATAATATAGAGACTGTATAAGGAAACTGTTTCTTCAAATATAACACTTTCTGGAGTAGAATAAAAGCATGACTTCAGAACTTAATTCATGTTGTTTGGTTTTACTGCCAGAAACCCCAGCAGACACTTGACTGTATGGAACCCTAGGACTAAAAGAGAATGTGTCCTACTGGCCTTCTAGTCATGTAACTGTTCTGTTAGTGTGGTTTTAACAAAGTTACCACATTTCCGGTTAGAAGAGTAATTGAGAATTTGGTTGAAATTTGAGCTTCAAAATACAAGTTAAACTGTGATTAAATCCATTTTTTTTTCCTTTTTTTTTGAAATGTAGCTTTCATTAATATCATATAACTTTTAAGGTAAATGATACCCTTTTTCTGACTACAGTTTAAAAGACCCTTTCTTGATCTCTGTTCCCCTTCTTTTTCCTGCATCTGTACATATATCTCAGTATTTTAAAAAAAGATGGAGAATTCAGAGACAAAGATAGCTCCAATCTGTATGCCTCTTCCAAAGTTTTTTTTCATCTCCATGTTTCTCCTAAATTTTTTACTATATTTATAGATTTTTAAAGATAWAACATACTTATCTGTTATTCTTAGTAACACACCTGGCGCTCTGTTTTTTCTGTGCTTTTTTAGCTACTGAGTTGCTAGGGCATACTCAGATACAGGCATTACAAAGCACTGAGTGGGAGAAGCTTTCCAGTGAAGTGGGAAAAGCAGTAAAATTACATTTTATTAAGATCTGAGCATAAAATATGAGAAGTACTATTTGAGCTACTTAAGTGATACCTTCTTTTTGTATTAAAGTGTGGGTTAGTTTGCAAAATACTTTCCTTGAATTAAAAGCTAAATAATGCAGTTAAGGTTAGCTCTTCATAGTAATGTATTCCAGCACTGTAAACAGTTTCTGGTGTTTACAAATCTTAATTTATATAGTTTGGAAACAACTGTTTACAAAGCGAAAAATACTGTTATATTAGAATACAGAATGTTAGTCATTAATGACATTTTATTATGAATATTTTAATGAATTCTTTTTCTTTTTTTTCTTTAGCAGTTCAAAAAAATTAACTAGATTAGTCATATCATATTAGGTGTTACTGCAATTCAGTATTATTTCAATTTACATTGTCCTGTCAGATGAGATATTTTCTTTAATTAGCTGAGCTGCATAATTTATAGTATTGTACAATTGTGTCAGCATTCTGAGGAGCTTCACTCAGATTACTCAGTTAATCTGGTTTGTCTTTGAAAAAACTTTGCTTGGTTTTAGCCTTCCCATTTCTTGTGCTGCAGGAATTTTGAGTCTATTTGCATTGTTATGGAGGATTATTTATCTCAGAAAGCTACAAAACTGAGAATCTAAAACCTTTCTGTCAATAAAAAATGTTAGCAATTTTATGTTCCTCTCCTCTTTCCTGTGTTGTGTTATCATGTGAACCTTGGCAGTTTGAAATACATGATAAGTAGTCAATTTAAAGGACCAGCCACAAATGATAAAATTCAGTGTAAAAGAGGCTAATAATACAGTAATAACTATACAAATCTAAATTGTCAAAAAACTTATTTTCAAATATGAGTTGTAATGCTTACGCAGCTAGATCCACTAATTATCAGAATAAATATCCCAATCTCAAAAGTATTGGTTAAATTTAACTTCAGATTATTCAGATTATATTCAGTGAGAACTGCTGAATCCTATATTTGCCTGTTAGTTCAGTGAGCTTAGTCTAGTCGCAAATAGATTTTTGTTACTGGAGGCCGAGAGAGCAACTTTATCCTCCTCACTGACTGTGGAAAGGTGAATACGTTTTCCAGCTGTTTCCCTCTGCAGCTCTCAGGGCTAATCTACAACTTGAAAGTTTTGTTGGCATTTTACTAGGCAATTAAATTCTCAGGARGTACTTCAAAGGCAGAATAGATATTTGGCTGGCAGGAGTGGATGCTATCCAGCTAGGAAAAGAGAGTAAAATGTAAGGAGGAAGATTTAAACCCTGTAGACATTTTTAAATGACCTACTATCATCTGCCTTATCTTCCCACTTGTTTATGGTTGTTTAGACAAGTTTCTCCAGTCCTCTGACTGGAATGATTGCTCTCAGGCTGCGCAGTTTTTGAAGCATCACACCCAGAACAGTTGAATGCAAAATAACAGTGGGCTTTTAATGTCTTTCAAGCAGTTGTAAAACTCTGAGATACAGCTATATCTTGGATGGTGATATGGAATAACATACAACAACTGTTTTACCAGTTTCTTTGCATACTTAAAAGACAGCATCTTGGACGGTTTGCATAGTGCTAAAGAATCGGATAATTTCAATTCATAGAAGATAAGTGTATTAAGTTACTTATAGTATATTTTAACATTTTACCTCAAACTTACTGATATTTTTCTGCATATTTTGTAGATTCAACTAGCACAATACTTGCTGTTAAAAGRGTGAAGATAGTATTTTGTTCTCTCTGGAACTTATTATAGTTTTTTTTCTTTTGGATGGTGGAAAATATTTACCAAAACAATGAGCTAGTTGAGGAACCTGGAAAAGCATACCCAATTAAGATGCAACACATGAGACTTTGATTAGTGAAATGTTGGTGAATTCATAAAAAGTACTGGTAAGAAAAAATATTTCTGCAGCTTGCAGATGTTCAAAGTGGAGGTGGGATTTAAAGGGAACCATAASAGAGTTCTTTATCTAACTAAACAATTGAATCCTGTTTCTTTTCTTTACACAGCTTCCCTAAAACAATACCTAATGTGAAATACAGTTGCTGTTCTCAAAATTTTCATAAAGTATGATGGTACCAGGTTTTAACTTTGTAAATCAGCTTTGTAAGTTAAAGCTTTTGTAAAATCAGTTTGCTCACCGCAAAAGTATGCTTTGTTTAGTCAGTTGAAAATTAACACAAGTTTAGAAAGGCTGATGGGGCATTTTGACTCATTTTTTTGACACTGATGTACAAGACTGATTATCAACTCACTCTTAAATTATAAGGATACTAGATCAATGGCTGCACTTTTTAAAACCAAAGTAATCTTTTCAAGGTGTTGAGCATGCTTGCTTGCTGGTATCCCCAAAGTAAGTTATGAAAAAGATTGAGTTGGATTCTTCAAACTGTTCTTACCATARTCATGCAGGTAGCCTGCATGAAGTTGCTGCAGTACTGATAAGTAGGAAGTGCGACGGGGAAGGGCCCATGTATTTGACAGAAGCAGTCATATCAAAGGTTTACAACAAATGCTGATTGAAACAGTCATCACTGTCCTTGAATTTTCCCAGCATTGTAGTGACATTTAGATAATGCATTTTCAAACTCAAATAGTATCCATTTATTTGTTTAAAGCATTGCCTTCAGTGGAGCTGGAAGGGGTGGTGAAGTTAGAGAGAATTTTATATAATTGCATTTTGATATAAAGAGCTTCCCTGTAGTACTTAAAAGGGAAAGAACCACAATAAGCTTCCTTCAACTTCTGAGTTTATTGTACCGTATCAAATCAAATAAAGATATTTTTGTCACTATAGCTGTTTGTTTTACTTGAAAATTCCACAAAGAATGCTTAATTTTATTCTTTCTCAAAAACCAGCTGCAGCAGGATCTRGTATTTACTGAGTAGGACTGAGCACTCTAAGCATCAGAAATGGCTTCCACAGAAGAGCAACTAGAGTATCAGAGTGTTGATTCCTTGAAGAGGGCAGCCCTACACATAAATTTACCAGGATTTTGGACAGTGATGTAGTGTTGTTGCTGCTTCTTTGTAAGTAATGAGTAGAAGTGGTTACTCCTGTTTTCTTCATTCTACGGTGGCAAAGCTTCAAGAGAAGCTTAGGCTCCCAGTATAGATTTGAAGTTTCACGATCATGGCCTTTTGTTAGCTTAGGGACGTCTGGACTGAAAAAGCCTAGAATCCAAGTTTCCTTCTGCTTCTCAGTTGCATTACCAGACTACTGTGCACAGTGTTGTGGCTTCCTCCTTTCATACCCACACAGCATGGCCTTATGACTGTTACAGAGGTTTTAGGCTCTGATTTCTGGTTGCATGCCAGTGTAATAGTATTTAGAACTCTTAGGAGAAAGAGAGAATTTTAAACTTTTCAGTAGTTTTTGTCATTCGAGGTAGGCGTRCACAAACACCTCTCTCGTGTTTAATGTGATAGGGAATATGAATCCAAATTAACAGTGTGAATTCTGCTCTGGAATTTGGTGCTTTTGTCCTTATGGAATTTGGTGCTGGAAAACCTGGGTTTATTTTTTCTGGTTTTGATGCTAGGTTTTCAGGCAAGATCTTGTGGCTTGGGCCTATGGTATTTGGAGCATTCAGACTGTTAACCATCTAGCTGATGAATATCTCCAGTGTTGCATAGGTTCCTGCAAGTGGGAACTTCCAGTGTTGTACGACCTAGCCAGTCAGAAATAAGATATTCTTCTCTGGAATAATGCATAAGTGATCAAATACTACAAACGTTAAGTTGGAGATTATAACAGCTCTTAATACATTCCTGTGCCTGTGATTTCTCTTGCAGCACAACAACTCTTCTTTCAGAGCTTCAGCTCTTCTTCTGAGCCTGTTGTTCATTGGAGATCTCTGCTCTTGGCTGTGAAATTTGTATTTAGGGCTGCAGGCAATCTTCAAGAAGAAAGGATATTGCAAGGAGAAGTAAGCATATGAGAAAAAGGTTATCAAGGATGCAGACTTAAGACACAGCCATACTGTAAGAGCAATATATAGTATGTGCATTTGTACCTTGACAGATGTCAGCATTTATCTCTGTTATTCATGCAGTTACCTTACTTGTCTTTTTGGTACAATAACTACCTCTGACATCTTCTGTGTGTGACAGTATTTTCTCTGTGGAGTCTGTAAGATGAGGTTTGTACTGCACCATCTCTATCAGGAATTCTGTTGCACTCTGTCAGAATAACAAATTTCTTAGTGTGTATTCCTGTCCTGAATTTAAAACACATTAGTGTAGCATAACCTTGATTTGGTTTCAAGGATGCAYCCGCTTTGTAGTACCGTGTATAACTCCTTTGGTACTTGTATTCAACCAGATAGCTTCCTTACTCAGTTTTAGAAACATCTTTAGATGCAATCCTGTCTAACTGAATTCAACAGCAGAATTCCTACTGATCTCGTTAGAGTTAGGATATCAATCATTRTCATTGTCTGCTCTGAGATCATTTTGATAAATSRTGTAGGAAAACTGAAGAAATAAGCTTCAAATGACTTAATTGCCTTTCCTAGTTGATTTTTGTCAATCCTTTTCATCTGTAATAGTCTACATATATAGGAAGACCCACACAAAGATGTATATGCTATTTTCAACTTRATTCATTTGAAAGGAGAGTGGCCATGAAAGGATATGAAAAGCCTTCTGTGATGCAGTGCGGCGCTTTGTATAGCAAATACGCTTTGCCCTTATTTGAACATTTTCACTAAACAACAGTTACAATACCTTTGCTTTCTAAGATACCATGGTTCATCACCATTCATTCRCAGTAAGAAATGACTGAAACAACACAATATTGACCTAACTGTGGCTTTCAACACAGCTCAACATAGCATGTAGACATAAAGATGTTCTTCAAATAGCTGAGCCAGTAAAAAATATTATTGCCTGTCAGCTTGCCTGATTTTTCTGTGCTGATGGGTATTGCCTGCCTTTCTGTGATAGCCAGCTAAACTGATCATTTGATCTTTTCCCTGTTTAAGCCTTGTTAATCCTTTCTATTAATTAATTGAGCTTGCTGGAAGAGGATATTTGTCCATAAACTTTCAGAACCCGTAATATTCTACTGATGAGATTAAATTGGGCACAGGCCTAGAATAGTGGACCCAAAGCCAATATAATTGAAAAAAGAATTAAGGATAATGGCTCAGTTTTTCCCATGTGGATTTATGAATGTATGAGTCTAAAGATGGAAAATTAAAAGCCTTGTCCCTAAACTTATTAGGCAGAGGCAAGAAGGATAACTTCACTTAAGGCTGGAGGCTGAGCTGAAGACTTACTAACTCTTTACTTGATAGTAAATCAGTATAAAACTGGATTGTGCTGTATGGGCACTGTCATCAGAGAAAAAAAATGCATAGAGTACCATTTCAGCACTTTGCTAGGATCAATATTAATTAGTAAAATGTAGCAGATGATTTCAGACTTCTAATTAAACACCAGGGAGTACATGCTCTCTCTGTTCCAAAAGATCAAATCTAAAATTTGTAATACTGAAATTCTCCAGTTATAGGTTGTAAAAAAAAAAAAAAAAGAGACATATAAGCCTTTTGTGAAATCAGAAGCTATTATATTCAGGAAAGCATCTTAAGGAGCATCACCATTTTCAAACTTTTATTGGATGATTAATCTGTAGAAGATTTGTGGAATCCAAAGCAGAAACACTTTTAAATATTGCATACTGAAGAATATGTAATCTTCTATTTACTCTACAGAGGCTTATGTTTTGGGATGCATGAATTCTTATGGATCTTCTGAAAATTAGTAGATGAGAGTACTCTAATGACTCARTAATGTCATCTGTCTGGCATCAGGAGCCCTCTTTTGCAGTAGCTAAGTGTCTTTTGATATGTGACATGGTCCATTAATGTTGTAAAGCTTTCTGGCTTCACTAAAGAGTAAATGACTAAATATCAGCAGTTTCTAAAGCCTTTTAATGCTGCTGAAAGAACAGATAATGAAAGCATACMGTGCTAGAACAACAAAACAAAGATTGGATATAAAAAATGTTGATGGCCACTTAGTTTCTAAAATAATTACGGTTGATGTGGTTTTGACTTTTACAAGTTTGGACCAGAATTTTTATTGTTCAATTTCTATAAAATGTTATTCAGAAAATTTACTTCTGCAAGAAAACTGTCAAATGTTTAACCACAGAAAGGAAAAATACTTCTTTGAAAGCTGTCATCTAGTCATCTGTCAGCATACTCACATACTCATTAGTTCTTGAAATGCCACAAAACAGCCATGAATTAAACAGTGCAAATATTTTGAAAGATGATATATCCTTCACATGTTAAAATTTACACTAGTTTTGTAGTGTAGATCATTGGCCTATTCTAGTGGAAAAAAATAGTATAAAAATTATACTGCTTGACAAAAAAAAACCCAATAAAATTTAATCAGTAGATTAATCAAAAATGCTTTCCTCTCCCTTGTTTTGTACTCCCTCAAAGCAGATCATGATTGCCTAAGGGAAAAAGGATAGAAAAGTTCTGGGCATTGTAGAAAACCCCTTTTGTTTCTGCTCACTGCAGCATTTAATCTCAGTCAAATGGCAAAAAGGAAAGACTACCTGCCTTCACTACCAGATGAKTGCATTCACCTCTGTTTAAAAAATATACTTACTTTCATTAAAAATAAAATTACTGTGATTTCCATTGAATACTGTATTCAATAAGATCATATGTGAAAATTTAATAACAAATTTCTGATTACATTAGGTTTAGAAATACAAGTTTAATAGAATATTTCCTTCAGAAGTTCTTGTGCATCCTTCTGTAGTGTGCATCTTTGGACATCTTTCTSTAATTGTTAGCAACAAAATTTTTAGTTCTTTCATGTTTAGTAGTTGACTAAGGTACAAAATAGTTATTTACTGCCATCTGTTAATGCTTGATACTGATGGTCTTTGCTGCAGTTTTTTGTTTGTGAGTGATATAGGAGAGCTAAWCATCTTCCCAGGAAAAAAAAATATCTTTCCACTTTAAAATAAATAAATAAAGACTTCTTACAGTTTTGGAAGAGGGATMGTTTTCATGTGTGTGTTCACTTGCACAGGCGAGAATCTGATCAGTTGAAGACAACCGTACACTGAAAGGGAGGAGAGAACTTCAATAGAGCCTAAAATGAATCTCTGCACGGCCCTGGCAGAAGTCTAGGAAGTGAGCTTCTAAGTCAAGGTGCTGGCTCAAATAGCTATAAGGCTTTGAGCACAAACACTGCTTCTGTTTCATTTTTGAAAGACTATCACATCAGACTCCGGTAAATAAGTTAAATGCATTTTAAAAATATCTATGTCGGAATAACCTGCACACCCAAATACTTCTTACCATGCATGTGAAAAATCAACATTGCTCTTACTTTACTATATTAAGACAATGCTTTGGAAATTTGTTTTTCCTTTAAAAGTGTATTAGTAGATGAAGCGAGTAGTAGTCAAAACCTTTTGAAAATATTTATTTCCCTTACAGATTTTTATTTAATATGAGATACAGTTTAATTGATTATTTAGCAGAAGTAGGTTTAAATTTGTGATACAGCTCAGTGACTTTTGAAGGAGAATCTTTTAAGTTAATTCTTCCGCTACGTTGCATTCTAGAGTAACTAAGCAATGTTCTGTCGATTACTTTCTTTGTCAGTACCTCTTTCCCTATTGAACCTATTTGAATAGTTCAAATACGACTTACCAATTTGCTTTTTAATAGCTGCTGTAACTTTTTGATAACTTAATGATTTCTATATCAATTGCAAACTGGTGTGCAAAGGGAAAACTCTGTTTTGCCAGACATATACGCCAGGTGCAAGTAGGCACAGAAACTACATGAGGCACTTTTTTAAAAGAGAGTAGTCATCAAAGCAACAGGCTCCCCAATTTGCTAGGCTGATAGGGATAGGGACTGAATATTATTTTAGTATATACTTTTGTGAAAATGTGTGTGTGTATTTACATATATGTTGTTATTAGTCATATGGATATATATATTTACTATCTTTAGAGAAAAAAGCCCTTCAAATATAGAGTTTTCAGTGTGTATAAAAATACATCCTGGTAAATGTACATGAAATACAGTACTGTGATAACATCATTCTGCAAGACGCTGCATATCCTGGTCTATATTGGTTGCCTATACTTATTGTTACTATTTGATCCTGAATTTAAAAAAGTTATTTAAATAATAAATGTAAAAGGCTGGTGGATAAGAAACTCAGTAAAGGGAGTATTTGACTTTCCTTTTTACATACATACTGTGTTTGTGTTTGCAGTGTATAACACTTCTTTAGAGAATGCTTTTTAAAAAGGTTCACATACCTGATGGAATGTGTTAGGAACAATGCTGCAACTCCTTATGAAGAAATACAAGGATATGTTTTGAATCATAAACATAGTAAAAATAAGATGTCAATGCTAGTGTTCCTAACAGAAATGTGCAGTGAAATTTATGAATGTATCTGCAGTTTTCTGAAAGTGGCTGAGATATTGTGAAAAAGGGGTGAATATGGGCTTTACAGGCTGCCATGCTATTACAAAACAGACATGCCAACAGGGAGCGTATGAGGACAGCAGGCCTGATTCTGTTCTTCTTTCCAAAATATATCAGGAGTAATTCCTTCAGATTAGTGGAGTTCTACACATGTGAAGTGGTATAAATAAAACAGAAATAAGTTCAAGATTTAAATAAAAAAACTAAATATTTTATTTGGTTAAATTGTGCTCAGAAGAGGACACTCCCAGAAACTGCAATTTTATCTGAGAAGTACAAGTGTAGGATTTATCACCAATGTGTTTAAACATTAGAACTGTCATCATTATTTACATTACTGAGAACTTGATCTTGTCAACATATATATGAATTTCAAGAATTCAAGAACTCCTAGTAAAGTCACCTGAACTACTAATATGCTTAAATTAAAGCATCCATATCTCCTCTGGTAGCTTCAAGATAATGCCATGGGCATTTCTGGGCTGGTATAGTGTTACCCGAGTTGGCTGAGGCCAAACTTGTTCTAAAACTGTAAGCAGAATAGTATTGTCAGGATGGCACTGAATCCACTTACTAATAAAGTCCAGCAGGGTAACACTTCTTTTAGGATCCAAGCTGGCTAGGATCTGCATCATTGGTAAGCTTGAGTTGGGCATCCCTCAGAGACCTCCAGGTCATGTTCTGTTATGTGATATGAACAGGCCTTATTTTACAAAGTTGTTCTTCTTCCCATACCTATTTAYGAACTTTATTTTTGCCATATTCTGTACTCTGTGGGGCGAAAGTGTTGTTTCTCACCTCTGAGAAAACATTGGTAGTGATGCAGGGAATTCTCCTGTAAAGCTTTCCTTTTCTGCCTGACTGGTGAAGATTTGGTCAGAATGGTAGCAGGATGGTTGAGACCTGGAGAAGGAAATACTCATTCTTAGGCATGCTGAAGTCTAGCTGCCTCCTTTTTCTTGTGTGCATATGAGAATGTACTTAAAAGGGCCTTTTCTGTCTCCTGTTGATGAACTTGAGGAGTCTATGGGAACCCATAATCTTCATGGGATTCTACTTCTCATTATGTAACCTTCCTAGGTGTCCTGAATTTTTTGTTTCTTCAACATGACTGAAATATTGTTGTAGTTTTATTCCGTGGGTTTGCTTGAGGGTCCGACTAATCCTCTATTCGTTAGATAAAATATTATTTCTTGTTAGCYAGATTGCTGTGTCTGGAAGGATTTTTCCTGACAATTTTTTTGAGGTCAAAGAAGTAAAAATTTTAATGCAGGATTTTGATAGTAAGAGGACTACAGGAATGTTTGTTTATGGCATGCTGCAGAATGTTTTTATAAACTAAAAGTGTTATCATCTAGAAGCAAATGAGATATGTCAAAAGAGTTCCTTTCTATGAAGGAAAGTGGTGAACAGTCCCGGTGCCTTTGGTTAAGGCCAYACTTCCATCCCTATTATGGAAAGAAGTCAAGAGAAATTCAAAGACCACATGAGTCCTAGGGTTTAAGGTGAAGTGGTTCCAATCTGAATTTTTATTTACATGATCTCAGGCTATTAAAGCCTATTTTGGACCAACTTAAAGGCTCAGTACATAGGGAGAAGTTTATCTCCCTTCCCATTCTTACATATTTTGTGTATATCTTAAGAATGCTTCTTGCTGTTTATTTCTGGATCATGTTTTATTCAAGATCTTGTCCTRAACATGTGGAAGAAGGTTAAAGATTGTGTTGTGTGTGTATTTTAAAATTGCTGATTACAAGATAAGGCTTCTAGTGAGTTACATCAAAATAAAASRTAGCTTTTACTTTCCCAATATTATAAGCATTACATGTTTGAATGGTCTAAGATTCWGCTAAAGTCCACAAGTGCAGTGTTGAAGTGAATAATATTTTTTAAAACTGTGAATACTAGAAGGTATAGACATAAATCACAGGGACATGAAGAAACTATGTCCTAGCTGAAAGCCATGCAAAAGAATGATCATACTGAATAGTTGATTAAACTGAATAAAAGTGCTAAGTATAAATGATATTTAAAGATTTTAACAGCAACGTGTCAGAATCCCTTGTAAAATACAGTAAGATTGTGATTTTGAGAAGTTAATAGTCTTCTATAGCAAAGTGAAAGGGTGGGTGGTGAAACCTATTTGGGAGATTGTYTTGGAATAACATCTATTTTTTACCTTTTTGGACATTGTAATGATTTTAAAAAAAAATGTGCAGGTGTTGGTGACCACCTTTCTCTTGCATAGAAGAGAGGAACTGAAAGACATTAGGATCTTAATTTTTTTTTTTTTAAGAAAACCTTCTGCTCGTGAATATGTTTGCAGATGTTATACTCTGCTCATTTTCCTTGTTTTTTGCAGTGTCCCCCCCATGAGTGCCTCAGTGGAAAGTAGTCTTGGAGTGATAGGAATAGTTTATTATGGTATTGTCGCAGCTCAGTCTATGAAGATTTAGACTGAGGGTATAGTTTGACATGTCATAGAATCAYAGAATCAGTAAGGTTGGAAGGGACCTCTGCAGATCATCTAGTCCAACCTCTCTGCTCAAGCAGGGTCACCTAGAGCATGTTAGACAGGGTTGTGTCCAGGCGGGCCTTGAAGATCTCCAGAGAAGGGGACTCCACAACCTCTCTGGCAGCCTGTGCCAGTGCTCCGTCACTCTCACAGTGAAGAAATTCCACCTCACGGTCAGGAGGAACTTCATGTGCTTCAGTTTCTGCCCATTGCCTCTTGTCCTGTCACACAGGACAACTGAAAAGAGTTTGTCTTCATCCCCTTGACACCCTCCCTTCAGGTACTTGTACACATTGATAAGATCCCCCCTCACTCTTCTCCTCCCCAGGCTGAAGAGGGCCAGCTCTCGCAGCCATTCCTCATAGGGCAGATGCTCCAGCCCTCTGATCATCTTCATAGCCCTACACTGGACTCTCTCCAGTAGCTCCATGTCTCTCTTGTCCTGGGGAGCCCAGAACCGGACACAGTACTGGAGATGAGGCCTCCCCGGGGCTGAGTAGAGGGGCAGGATCACCTCCCTCCACCTGCTGGCAACACTCTTCCCAATGCACCCCAGGAGACTAGTGGATTTCTTGGCCACAAGGGCACATTGCTGGCTCATGGTCAACTTGTCATCCACCAGCACTCCCAGGTCCTTCTCTGCAGAGCTGTTCTCCAGCAGGTCAGCCCCCAGCTTGTCCCGGTGCCTAGGGTTATTCCTCCCTAGGTGCAGGACCCTGCACTTGCCCTTGTKGAACYTCAGGAGGTTCCTCTCTGCCCAGCTCTCCAGSCTGTCCAGGTCTCTCTGAATGGCAGCACAGCCCTCAGTGTATCAGCCACTCCTCCCAGCTTGGTGTCATCAGCAAACTTGCTGAGGAGGCCATGTCATCTCATTTAATTTCAGGCTGCTGTGCAAAAGAGGTAGTCCTGTTTAGGTGGTCTCTGTCAGGTCAGAAGCTAATATTTTCTTGTGTAGGTTTGTTTTTCTTCTTGTGTAGGTTTGTTTTTCTCTTGGATCAATGAACTGATCTAACGTATTGAAGATATTTCAGTTCTTAAACCAAATGGAAGGAGAGAGGGTGCAGGAATGTGCAGGGAGGCACATGAGAGGAGCTCAGGACCTTTCCATTTTCCCCTGTCTTTTTGGCAGCAACCTGTCATTAGATCAGGACAAGCCTAATGCAAAAATGCACACAAACTTGAGGTAAGTACCAACCCTTTCACTTTCAGGGAAAGGCAAAAATTATAGAAGAACTGTTCAGACTCCTCTTTACAAAAAAAAATTAGGGMTATCCATTCAATGGCCATACTTTTTTCTCCAAAATTTCCTATTTTAATTTTGGAAGTTTAGTTAGTTCCATAATATTGTGACTCTAAGAAGGAATGACTTTAAGAATAGTTGTTCTGGTGTCCATGAACCTCYGTTTTTATACTTTCAGTTGTTCAGGTTGTTTGGAAAATTAAGTACCTGAGTGGATCTTCAAATAAAGTACTTTGGTCAAGAGACTGTAGTAGTTGCTGGCAGAAAAGAGGAATTGTGGCCCTTAATGCTGTTATAACAGCAAAGGGAATTTTATGGCTAGCTTCATTTTTACTCTGCACTTAACTAAAGTTTAATTGTATTTGTTTTCTCAATTTGGATTTCACTGGATGTTTTTTCTGGTACAAATATCTTGACTCAAATATATTAGAAAGGTTTCAGTTTTAAACAATATTTTAACTGTTTTAAGTCTTTGAGTCTTTTTCCCCTCTTTCACCATGACATTCAATATATCTGCTAAATCAGTGCAATTACTCAGGTAAACTCTTTCTGATTTAACATTTGAGAAAGCATGTGTTTGAAGTTCAAAGTGTTTCAGTCATGCCAACTGTTGGCTTTGTGTCTGGATATTCTGGTTTATGATATTAAACATGAGGTATATCACGCTTTTCCCAGCATATGCTGATGTGAATACATTTTGCAAAGTTAAAAATAGCCACGATCCTCAGTCACTGAGGAAGAAAGGAATGTGCTTTAAACAGAAATCTTATTATCTGCCCTGGCAAATTACCCAGCAGCAAGCATTATGGTATCAAAATTTTCTTAATCATTCTTTGTGGCCAGATTGGTCCCAGCCTAATGCTGAGAACCCACTATCAAGRTTAAAGGAGGGTGGGAAAAGGGCTTCCTCCATCTCTATCATCTCCACAGTTTCCATCTAATGTCTTTTTACAGCTTACAATAAACTAAAAATGCCTTTTTACCAACTCCAGTTATTGAACCAATAACAAAATTTAAAATGAGTCATGAGTGTGAATTTTGAGATCCCCTACAATGCAGTGTAAAACCTGTAGCGTTTTTGAATAAATAATAAGAGGTGGAAACAGGTCAGTTACCTACCTCTTCCACTGTCAGTTGAAATGAAAAAACTAAAGGTGTGAACCGTAAAGGAGTTGCAGATTCTCTTCCTTTCAGSGTTATGAGGAGAGTATTCGTATGCCGTATGGAGATGAGAGCCTAAATATCTTGTCACCTGTTTATGCTTTTTTCATTCTGGGAGAGGAAKCTTGTAAGGGTTTCCTTGGTCGTTGTGTCCAGTGCCTGCTGCACAGGCAACCCATGTGACATAATCCCTTTCCTGAACTTGATCCAGTTCCCTTTRAAACGTTATTTAAGTAGTTTGTTCCAGGATCTCATATGACCAAAACAAATCTCAAATCAAGTCCACAAAGACTAACCCCCCCCACACACCCTTCAGTGTTAATATCTAACTAATATCTAACTAATCTAATATCTAACTTGATATTAAAATACTGTTCTCATGCAGTTAGAGATGTAAGTTAATTTTCTACATTAAATTTTACTCTGATGATGAATGAAACTTAGATTTAGTCTAAATGCTGACCAGGCAAATGGAATCCAACTTAATTATGGGATACAATTATGAAGTAATTTAACATCTTGTAGTTTAGTCTAGAAAATRTTTCACAACAATGATTTGGTAGTTCACCAGCTGAGTTAATTTCCCACTAAAGAAGGAAGAAATAAAGATCGGGAGGAAAAGTGCTCTTAATTTTACCACCTGATATCATCAACCAATTTCAGCTGTTGAAACTGCCCGGTCTAAGGAAAATTATTAATTATTAATTCTGACGGTGAGAGAAGGCAAATCTCAGCATGAAATGGATTGCGCTTCTGCAGAGTCTGACTTTTTCTTCGTAAGACTTTTTCTCATGACTCTCCTTGTTCATAGATGTCTGCTGCTCCCAGCAGTATGGAGAACAGCCTTCCTCCAGTTTGTTGGTGGCTAGCTCACAGTTTGCAGGGAGGAGGTAAAGGCAGCTGTCTGTCTGCCTCCTGGAAAGAAATGTGCTTAGGAGAGATCAGGCTAGGGAACGGAGAGCAGCTGTGCCTTTCTGACCAGGCGTCCAAGGTCCTGCCTTCATTTTCCTCTCGTTCCTGGAAGGAGGTACTCCAATCTCATAGCATACGTGCACAGCAGCTACTCTCGGAAGCACCACAAACCTACATGCCGCATAGGTCTGCCATCCTCTTTCTCTATCCATATGCCCAATGCAGCATTTCCCACTTCAGGGGGTCCTATTTTAGGTGTCAGCACTTTCGTATAGGCCATAAGGAAGATTTTGTAAGAGGTCCTTGTTTCCAGAAGTCTAGTTTTCCAGAAATACTGCTTTGAGTATTCTTCTGAGAAAATTTGTTGGGAATTGAAGTTGTAGAACCCTAGGGAATGATGCCTGAAGGGATGTTAAAGGTGAGAATAAAAATCAGGTTGATCTGGAAAGATTAAGAGTAGGAGATCAAAAACTAGATTCATCCCAATGGTGCAGTAGGTTCTGCATGTCCTTACAGACCCAATTAAAATAACATTTGATTAAAATGAACACAACAAAGCACAGTTTTAAATGGTGCTAAGTCTCTGGATAAATTAAAAAGCTGGCAAAATTTAATTTTATATTAAAGATTAAAGAGTACTTTCTGGTCTTAGTTATATTATGGTTCTCTGGTGTATAAGCAGTAAGGCAATTTAATGTAAAATTAAAAATCTGTGGACAATGACGTCTCTCTCAATTTAAATCAGCATGGTTGAGAAAATCATTTTAGACTTTAATGTTGATTTACAGCAATTTTGCGTTCTTCACATGTTGAAATCCAGAACAATTTTATGCTAATACAGCTGAATCAACTGCAGATGTTACCTGAGAGTAAAGGGAGCAGTTGTTTGTTATTTGGAGAATCAATATTTCAAGATACGCAAAGGAGAGGGCTCTGATTGACAGGCTACCTTGATACACTGTTATTCTAACTGTGATTGGAATGACTGAAAACTCCCTCAAAGAATAAGATAATTTATCAAAACCATAAGGACAAGCCAGGTGTTTGAAGTAATCGTAATTAAGAATATGATATATTTTCACTTTTTAAAATACCTGTTTAAGGTTGTTGATGTTCCCAAATGTTCATGTTTTGTACTATATTTGCATGAAAAATATGCATTAAATGTTAAAATTATATAAAAAATAATTGATACCATATACTAGAAATAATTTCTAAAAATGGTGTAAAAACAGGTGTTTCTTTGAATGGCTCAATGCATGATAAAAAATACTGTGGGGGTATATATTTTGTATATATATGTATAACTATATAACTAGAAATAGTTATATATATATATATATGTATATACACAGCTAGTTACTTCTTTATTTTTGTATGTTTAAAGGTATCTATTTTCAAATGTGGAAAAAACCCCATACTTAGTAGTGTGCTATTATGAATAYACAGTCTAGATTACAAGTTTTGTAGTAAAGTGTTTTTGCAGTAGTATCAGTGGAATTTCAGAAAGCTTTTTCCTGGTGACTTTGGGATTTTGTTATATCTTTTTCTCTTGCAATGTTATTTTCTTTTCCCTTGAAAAGTCTTTCTTCCTTTAATTCAGTATTTGTTACTAATTTTAGGGGATGATATCATGTAAGCAGCATAATATTTATATAACATAAAACCAAAAGTATTTGGTAGAATTCTTTGAATGGAAGAACAGTTTTCCCTCATCCGTTGGTGTGATGGTGTAGAACTGCACTGAGCTTTATTTAAAAGAGAAAAATGAATTACTATTCTTGCAAAGTAAAGTATGCTATTTTAATTTGAGATCTTGATTTCAAAGGCCGAGAAAATAAGCCGAGAAAACAATAGTAAACGTAGCGATAGGAAATGAATTTCTTTAATGTCCTTAGTAGTAATGAGAATCAAATGAATCTGTGAACCTTGTGAGTTTTTACATCAAAGTGTAATGTTTACTTATATAGCAGGTTTGAAAGTCTGGGTAAGTTTCTATGTTTCATTAATAGCAAACATATCCAAAAAAACACAGGGAAAGCTATATGTGAGCCTGGGAACAAACTTCTTGATGAATAAATGAGTTTTTCTTTTTTTTTCCTTTTTTTTTTCTTTCTTTTACCCTAAAGGTCTGAATTAATGATTTGTATAAAAAAGCTCACTCAGGCTTACAAACAATTATTGGCTTTATCCTAGTACTGCTTTGTAAAATTGAACCTAAAATTACATTGTTTTAGTGGTATTAAGTGCCTTCTGTGATTCTTGTAACCATCAAATGTAAAATATTCGTAATGTATAAAATGTATTTTAAATGAAAGGGCAGCAGCATGGGAATGTAGGTTAGCACTTCTCATTTAGAAGGTTTCAGTCTGATAATGGTATTTTTAAAACTCTTATTAGAAGCACAAGGTTTATTATGAGAATTAAGCTGCAGGGCTTTATTTTTGATACATTAAATATACTCATATTTAATGCTATTTAACATTACAGCAGCAGGAAAAATTTCCACATTTATATAAATGTAAAACATGTAAAAATAAGCCCCTCGTGGGATTACTACCTTTTTATGTCTTTAATAATGCAGATACAAGAAAATGTCTAAGGAGGAGTTATTAAAAGAATTAAAAGAATCAGCTGCAATAAAAATTATTGAACTTTATAGGCTTAGAGTTTTAATCAAGCCCGAATTTAGATGAAACCAGTGGCATATCTGGTTGAATAACACGAGCAACATGAGGTGTTAATCATGTAAATATAAATTTAAATATATTRTATTTGTTGTTCTAGACTGTTCCACTAAAATAGCATAACAGCATTGRGTCTATACATTTGTGTATTGGATAGATGAGGTTACCCCCATCATCCTCCAGACAGTGCTTTAAACTCTACTGGAAAATGATTATTCTGTTTGTAATTTTCCTGTTAGGATCTCTTAATTTCAGCTTCTCTACATCCTTCTGACTTCGTGTACATAATTTTAACATGTAATTCCAACCTTAATGCCTTTTAAGTATGTCTGCATTTCTTTTCCTTCTTACCTTCCTCCCCCAACTCCAACCTAATGAAACACAACAGATACTATTTATTTGGTATTTTCTTCTGAATCCCATTTCCATGTTTTGCCTGATGAGTTGCCCGCCCCGCTGTCCTTCACCCTCTCCTCCCCCAGCTCCAAAYTCAGCAAAGCATCTACCTTGTCCTTTCTGTGAGTCAATCTGCCACCTAATGGAGGACTGACATTACTGTTGATATTTTTAAATAGGAGACGCTGCATCTGGATTACTGTGTGCCCTGTCCATCAGGAATGGAAGAAAAACTCCTGGCAGTGTAGCCAGGAAGAATTTGCCCTTGTTGTAGTTCATTATGTCTCYGTCCCCCTGTGTAAGCTCTTGAGGGCAGATATCAAGTCTCCTCTGTTTTCTCAAGTGCCAGCCAAATAACTCACCTCTTAACCTAATGATGCCGATAGACCGTGAGTTGGTGGTGGTGTTCACGGCGCGTTGTTGTACGGCCACAATCCTTGCTTTGCCAGGCTTTGCCTTGTTGTGTACTCYGATRCAGAGTTGCCACAGTTTCTACTACYRTAGATTTTTCAGCAAGCTGGAGATATTTATTTACTTTCCAAGTTAGTATTAAAGAAAAAGGAAAGGCAACAACAACAACAAAATAAATTGAAYACCAACCTTCCCTGCTTTACTTAATCTATACAGTTTGGGTTGCCAGCTGCAGTGGGCAGTTTTTATGAAGGTGGTAAGCTATTTAGCACTTAACATTTTCTTAAGTATTTGAGAGTGAGAAGAAACTAGAGAAACTGAATTAGAGAAGTGATAATATCAGAAAATCTAAAAATTGGTTAGTTCTTTCTGGCTGCTATTAGGGCACTAGTCATCCCTGTATATAGGCTTCTGAATAGCAAACCTAGGCATAAGTATGAAATGGCCTGTTTATGAAATGTAGCACGGCGCTGGCAATATTGCAGATTTTGAGGGGTTGGTTGGTTTAAGTGTCACACTCTCCTGTTGGGAACAGTAGCAGCATGAATTGGTGTTGCYCTTTAAAGCTGGGACAGGCCTGATTTGCACAGCTGTAATCATCTTGAGCATTATCAGTCCTTTCTAGGCATCAGAAGATCAGAAATGTTTGAATCTGAGCTCTTAGTTCATATTCATTTCAATTTGTAATAGCATACCAAGAATTTCCAAGCTAACAGATGTAATTGCAACTCCTTTAGGAGAGTGATTGAAAATTAAAAGTAGCAAACATGCTAATTTTTCCTGTGCCTCAACAGTATTTGTTTAAATAGATACTGCATATAGGTGGCCAGTGCCCCATCTCCTGACAGTCTCCCCAAGGCAACTAGCTGGAATTTGTACAGCTTGTTCCTTCAGCACTGTTTACCCTCCTTTGTTAGTGTACTTGTTAGKGCTTTAGATCTGACAGAATGCCTTAGTCCTCAGTTTCTAGCACTGTCCCTCTTCTGAGCGACCTCCTCCCTAGCATAACTATTTTGGCATTTCATGCTAATATTAGTGATTTCTGCTCTACTTCCCAAAAGGAGGAGTTTCCCTATCTTTGAATCAGATTSTGTTCTTTTGCACAGTAAGCTTTTCACACGATCTCCAGCATTGCAGGCATTCTCCTAGACAAGACAGTGCATCTGGTAGTTAACTGCAGGGATATAAAGAAAGTGATTAACCAAAGTAATACAAAATGTCTTACCTTCTCATAGGCCCTTTGAAGCCCCTGCTCTGGATTCTGGATGGGTAAAAATAAAAAAAAAAAGGAAAAAAAGAAAAAAAGAAAAAAAGAAAGAAAGAAAAACCCTTCATCATTTTTCCTAGGCAAAGAAATTAAGATTTCAGAGAGCGTTTTAGCTGAGCATCTCTTCTGCATATTTACAAGGAACTGTAGACACTGAGTTCAGGGCTCTCCTTCAGGTTGATAGTACATTTTCCTTCTGCCTGCTCTGCAGTTTTCCTGTGGGTTCTGTTTGCACTATATGATTTKGGATTTTGGTATAATAATAGAGTCTGATTCATAGATATTTTTTTCCAGTAAGCGTGTTTTTGCTCTAGTGCAAATCCTTTCAGTGAAAAGAGGTGGGCTACTTGAAATCCTCTGTCTTATTGAAACCCAGTATGAATTAGGCTTTCTGAAAATGAAGTTAATGGCTGCTACAATGTTTGCATGCTTGTACAGATGGTGAAGGATAGCCTGAAAAACTACCATGATAGTACCATCATGTGAGTACCTATTTCTAACATCTGAGTGGCTGTAAGAGTGCGTTCTTAATTTAGTTTTGTACCAGATTTCTAACTTGCTGAGAAATCTAATAGTGGAACTGAATTCTTCTTCTCAATTACCATCTCTAGTGATGTGCCTCAAACCAAATTGTATCTCTTTCTACCTATGCAAGGAATATTTTCACTCCCTCCTGAGTATTTCCATTGTCTTCAGCAGATCTGCAAAGTTGCGCTCAATTTAAGCTCTTTAACCATGTCTTTGAAAGAAAGYAAAACACATATATACCATTCACCTGCTTATTTGAACTCTGGCATTATCTAAACTTACTAGCCATCTCCCTGTTTGAGAGAGCGCTACAGCTTTGCTCTGTCATRTGTGCAACTGTCCCAGACCTAGCATCTTATAATTTTATCAGACCARGATTACCTCTGTTTAAATCCTCTGAAGGGCCAAATAGGGAATATGAAGGTCCTCAGGGAATATGTAGGACAACTGCAAAAGGAAAGATCAGTCTTGCTCTAACTATAAGTGGCTGCTCTCAAGAGATTGTTTGAGTCTGTGGATCATGACTGATCTTACATGCTTGCCTGAAGCCCTTAATCAGACATTTGAACCCTGCTCTTAGTGTTTCTTATTCTGCACTTCTGAGCACTTCTAGGCAAGGACACTGATACTCTAGAGCAGTCACTTACTGTGTGGAATTTTTAAGTACCAATATCCTTGCGTTTTTAGCTCTATCCAGAGCTCACAGTAGTTTACCAGAAAGCTACAGCTAGCAACTRTAAGATTTTACAGCATTCAAGAAAGAGCAACACTAATGACTCCAAAAAGAAAAGGGGGAATATAATTATGAGAGAAGAAAATAGAAAAAAACAAGTGAACAAGACTAGATCCAAGTCGCATGCGTCAGCGTGAAAAAGWCGAAAGCTGAATAACTGCCTTTCTCTAAGTTAGAACTGAGGTATTTGCTCCTGTCTCCCATTCAGTGTATGGATGACTGGGGTATGACTTGCACAATTTCCAGAAGAGGCGTACCTTCATTCACACCTCTTTAAGCCTAATAATGTGCTGTTACAGGACTTGATCCTTTGCTGACTGTACTTTGGTAGGACCTTCATGCCCTCGTAGGAGCCTGTTAGTCCTAACTAGGCCAGAGGACTCAACCTTGTGCAAGGTTGTATCAGCTGGGAGAGTGTCAGATGAGCATGTACAAGTGCAGTTCAGTAGTGATACAAAAATGAACAGATGCATAATGAAACTGTTTAAATACTAGTTCAGTGGTTTACACAGAAGTTGCATTAGAGGCAACTGGATCCCATTATGCTAGAGCTGTGTAGATACATAGTTAGTACGRATGCATGTGTGAAAGGGCTTCTATTCTAATGGCAGATGTGTCAGCCATTGCCGTGAAGGAAATAAGAAGACGAGTGTTTGATTTATTTTACAGGGACAAGTCTTAAGAACACAAAGGGGAATAGTACTGCTTTGTGTGCTACTTCACAAACATTTTCTTCATTTATTGTTGATTTTAATTATTACAAGTAGGATGATGCATTTGAAGAAAGAGCAGGATCTATTAGGATGAAGAGTTCTCTTAGTAGTAACTATTTAGGAATATTAAATAATAYGTATATATTTAAATCAGCAGGTTTAGGGATGATAAGTCTACCTCTGAGTCCAAAAAAAGCTGGTGGAGGAGATTTCTAGTTCRCTGGTTTTAATTTTTAATACATTCTTTAAGGCTGGAAGAGAGCTGGTGATCTGCCCAGAATCAGAGAGGACAAGCAGATTGAGCAGGGTAAATATAGGCTGATATAAATCACAGTGAACATATGGAAAAAGCTGATTGAGGACACAGTTGGTAGAGAATTAAAGACCATGAATGAAATTAATTCCAGTCAACATAGTTTTATAGAAAGTAGGGCTTGTGAAACAAACTTGATTTTAATCTTTTAATATTTGCTAAAATTGTATGTTTGATAAGATGACATTGTTGATGTAATAGACTTTGAAAAACATTTAACTTAGTACYATCTGACACTAACAAATACATAAATTGAACTATATGATGTAACAGACCAGACCTGAATGAAGAACAAACTAGTAAGCGGGTCTTATTATATGACTCAATAAAAAATTATCAGTGACTAAGTGGTTCTCCAGTGGCATTCTCATGAGGAGCAATGTAAAGCCCCATGATATTTAGCATTTTCATTGCAGACTGTATCAGCTGTAATTTTTCACTTCGAAATTAGCTGGTGATCTGCAGATTGGCGGAACAGCAATAACCATGAAGAAAAGATAGACATAATGTGAGAGAAAGCTGACTAAGTGAGCCAAATTTTTGTTTTTAAATATTGAAAAATGTGAATCCTCTGGCTAGAGGGAAGCTACTGTCTGTGCTTGGAAAATGGGGAATGAGAGTACAGAGAGTATGCATTTTTGATGGTACATCTGTACTCTGCCACCCCAAAGCTGTGTGTCCTCTGTCAAGTAGATTAAGAMCACCTAACTGTAGATAAACCATAACTTGGACAATTTACATCTATTAGGTAAGACAGGAATAGAAAGTAAACCATTGCAGGTTGAATTGAATTTATGATTACACAAGAGTAGAGTTTTGAATAGGACTCAGGTCTCTTGACTCTTAAATGAGTGCTTAGTCTATAAAGTCATGCTACCACCATAGAAGTAGAATAAAGATGTATAAGTTTATCTAAGGTAGGGTAAATAAATATATCTAAATAACATTATTGTTTCTATTAGTATTTTGTCCATACCACTTAGGTAATATGACACTAAGTACATTAGCTGTTTTTATTTGAAAGATTTCAAATTGTTGTTTCTGATCAGTTTTTAATGGTACCTAACTTTTGTTGTAATTGTTAGGTAAGCAGAAAAAGAAATAAATTTGAAACTGGTTGTTCAGAAAGGTTTCTGATGAAATTATTGATACTTGTGTAGTTTTATGTAAAATACGTAAACTCTACAAAGATGTCMTTAATTGATAAGGGAATTGTAGTTAGCTTCAAAAGCAAGCACTTTGTGCTTTTTCTATTAGAAGTATTATATAGATAAAATGTGTGCATTATTAGCACATACTCTTTTTTATGTATAAGTCATTAAATCCATTTACCTCGTTTTAAAATGCTTTTATTCAGTGTTTCTATGGAGCTCTACATAAGGTTGCCCAAAATAGATTTTCTTGAAAAATGTTTATTTTTTTCTGTGTTCTAATGAAACATGTCTTTAGTTGTGAGAAAAAATAAATGTATTAGACAAATGAAGCAAAGGAAAAGTTTTGTACTTATTATTAATTTTCCTCTTATATGTGTTGTCTAAGTTGTTTCCTGCTAATTTACTCAAGACTACACAGAACAGAATTTCTTTTTTTTTGTAGCATGCATGAAGTATTCTGATTGTTTTTTTTGCAGTTTTATAACCCTTTCACATTTCTAACATTGATTTCAGTTCATGTTCATACAGATCCTGATATCTTAGAATAATCTAATCAAGTAGAAATATATTAATGGTTGATACATCAAAGCTCTTTGGAACAAGATTATGTTTGAAAGATACTTTCTGTTGTTTTACATTACTCTAAATAATTGTAAATGCACTTTCTTACACTTGTGTGCTCTTAGAGAAACATTGCAGCTGCATGTGGAGGAAATCAAGGTTGCAGTGTGCCTATGCTGAAGATGATGTGAGGCTGTTTTGCCCCTTTTGTAGCCACAAGAAAAGTATGTTCCCTCTGTCAACTGGAGCCTTGATGAAACTTTGAGATGTCCATTGAGAGTGTGTGATATTAATGCACTGATTAATGATTAGTAATACTAATTACTAATATACATAGAATACATATATTTTATTATACTATGTTCTATGATCATATATACTGTTAAAACTCTCCCTGGCTGGTTTTGACCTGGGCAAACCATAATTCTCCCAGACAACGCCCGGGCAGGGGGGACCCGAGGGACAGCTCGCGCAATGACTGTTGCCAGTATGCAGGGAGTGTGGATGAGGCTTCCTTGTTTCAGAAGGGAAGAGAGTTTGTATGGATGCAAGTCATGGTGTGTGATTTGCTCTTAAGGCTAGGAAAATCCTGGCCCGTTTGATCAGTAGTATGAAAAGCCCTCTGATTCCACCTCCTTTCTATATGCATGCTGTTTTTTCTCGACTCCTTCACTGTTTTTGAARTATCTAGTTTCATCGTTCTGTTCTTTTTTTCCTGATCAAAAGTGTCCAGACGTGTGAATCACAGCAAAGACATCACTGGCATGAACCGTGTGCTGTGGCACTACCAAACATTCTACCTCAGGCTCACTGGTGCCCTTACTCTTACAGCTATGTCTTTCTGTAGCTAGGACATGACACATAACATATCCTTAAATAATTWAAAAAAAATKTAATGTAGATGTCTCTCACTTGATTCTAATCCATTTCTAATACACAGAAAGCTCACCCTTTGAGATTTGATACTATATTTTTTGATGAAGTATTATTATACTTYGTGCATTCATATTTATCCTGACTGTCGTTCGTTAAACCATAGCTTTGACTTTTGACCTTTTGTTTTTACTCACTAATTAACATTTCAGCAAGAAGCATAGAAGACATAGTAAGTGATATTTTATTATGTAAGAAAGAGATAGGTAGGTATACAGACTTTTGTACAAATSAGTGAATAGACATCTGAATGAGCTGTCAAAATCTATTCATTACCCTATGAAAAAAGTAGGACAAAGCAGCTGAGCTATGAGATGTTAGACAAATTATCTGTAGGAAAAGGCAGTCTGTTGTATAAGTAGTCTGAGTTCTGAAATTGAAGMTTATACATTGATCTCTATTTTGATGCTTAGCCTTATTTTGTAGCAGGTGATATTATGTCACAACAATGTTTAGTTCTAGTCAGCAGCTGTTGTATTCATACTAAATTATGTCAGATTTAATCTTGAATATGTTCAACAAGCGCATCCAGTTGTGCTGACAAACTTGCAATTGTTTTCAGTTAAATATGTTCTATCACAAAACATTTGGKCACTTTGCCTCTATGAAGAATGACAAAGTCAATTTGCCAGCTCAGCTTTATAATTCCCATTGCTTCTTAAATTCCCATATTATATCCAGACATCAGAGCGATAGACTAAATAGGTGTCTGCAATAGCAGAGGTAGACAGTGTGAGGTTTTTTCTCAAGGGTATTATTTTCACAATCATTTTAATTGTACATGTATGAGCCTACTTCACCACTGCTTAAGTATCCATTTATATTTGTTCAAAGAGAATGCAATTTAATTTTAAAATACCTCTCAAATCACTGCAGTAGGATTTAATACTCATTTTACCTGATGAAAGAACAAGACAATAAAGTGCATAATCAGGTTCTCTGCATTTTCCTAAAGAGAACTGAAATTCTGCTTGTAGAAGAAGTAATAAAATTCACGGTTCACTTGTAGAATCCTTTAAGGATTGTCCTGTAAATCCTACATCAAAYACATTGTTCAGAGAAGGCATCTCTTAAATTGTCGTTCAGATATGTAGTTCATATCTCAACTTGCAGTGATGTTGTGAAAGAGAAGACTGCATGAAGGTCAGGAGAGTAGTTTGTGAAAACYTAGCTTAACTAAAGGAGAACAGACAGCTACAGTCAGTGGAATGAAATCAGCTCTCTGAAGAGCTCTTCAGTGCAGGAAAACAACTYGAGTGCTTTAAATCACGCTCAAGAGAAGCCTTTGTCTTTACTTACAATAGAGGAATCACAGGACACTAATCAGCTAGTTTATGTGCTTAATATGGGATGGAAGAAACATTTTTCCCTTCCCCCTGGCCTCCCTCCAAATGCATGTAGGTTCTGTGGGTTATTTATTTTGATGTCATCTRCCAAATGGGGGGAAGTGGGAGAGTGGGGTGGATTTCACTGACATGATTTAAGGTGCACATTTGAAATGTAGGAAAGCCAAGTTCAGTTTCTTTTTCTGACTAAGAGAGTCTGAATCAACTTACCCTGCTTTCCTGCTGTACACTTTAACCGCTTGCTGGGTATTTTTGCGTTAAGCTTACAATCTTATCCATTCATGCAGTTTCACTTTGTGTWAGTAACTATACAAAGACTAAGACTCGGGCACCGTCTGTTCTGATGAGTTTTGTAGTCTCTCTTACCTGCTACGTGGAATACTTAGTTACTTCTTTAYGGTGTGGGGTAGTGTAGATAACTTTGAATATGAGTAAGCAATTCCTTCTTTCATGTGGTGCCTTGATCAGCAGTTCCCAAGATATCTGAGCAGGATGTGTCTTGGAGTTCAGTCTGTTGGAATATTTTTTTTAAAAACAAACATCAGTGTTAGATGTAACACATCAGTGTTACAGTAGCCTGTAAGAATCAGTGAGTTTGATGTTCTATGCTAGGTCTAGAGATTTGACTTCACCTCAGAGCTGTTTTCCAGTTCCAATTTCTCTGATCAGAAAACTACACAAAGAGCAAGTCCATTTACAGAAGCAATTAGGAGACATCATTTCTTCTATAACCTAAATATTAAGGCAAATTCTTGGCATAAATTGGCTTAAGTAGCCATAGGAAATACAAGTAATCTTCTTCATTTAGCGTAAGTCAGCTGCTTCTTTGCAACGTTTACTCCTTGTGAACTTTATAGCATTGTGTTCTGTGTTTGTATGCATGGCTTGGGAAGTGCTCTCTTAAAGGTAAATTAATGCTGGTCACTGTGAACTTTCTGATCAGTCTGGCATCTGGAAAGTGGTTTCTCAGCTGTTGTCCAACTACTGAAAATGTATTGYCTAGGAATTAAAGAGAACTATCTTGGATTTCTAAAGCTTCATTCTTACAGCTGTTTGTAGGTAGGTCACCAGTAATGATGATGGGGCTTACAGCCAGCTAGTTTTTAATCCTTCAACATTCAACTCCTGAATACAGTAGAAATAAGGAGGTGTCAGAATGGTTCTTCTACCTCGGTTTGATATGATCTCTCACACTTGCTTGAGGGGGGAAATGTAGAACATTTCAAAGAACAGTTTTCCCTTAAATTTAATTTCTGCCACCTCTTGGCCCAGGAAAGGAGAGAAGAGAGTTTGGCAGTGTAGTGCCAGTTAATTAGCTTTTGATTTTCAGGGCTCAGTATGACAACATATGTCACTTATACATTTTGTGTGTAATCAGAAGCCTACCTAAACTTCAAGAAGGTTGTAAGTGCTATTCACTAGCTTTCTTAGGAATTAAGGGAAGTATCATGATCTTAAGAGCTTCTGAAATCTGCTTGTATTTCATTGGAGCACCTTATGTAATTACTGTTCTCTGCTTTTATCCTTGGGTATAATGAATAGAGTACAGGTACTTCATAACATTACTAAGATGTCATCATTCAGGTCTCCATAATGTCTCCATGTTGTTGTTCTCATATTTTTATTTACCAGGTTTCTTGTCTATATTTACATAACTATTCCAAGCCACTAGTCTGATGAAGTTGGACTTCATTCTTCCAGTGTGAGTTACTTAGTGCAGCCTAAAATCATGATGAAAAAGAAGAGCACATCTGCAAGCAGAGCTTCCTTGGCTCTCTTTCTGTGCCAAATGATTTCTGCATTGGATGTACCTCTAGACTGTAAGTATTAACTTCCTAAATAAGTGCAGAGTAATGCAAGATTAGTTCATAATTTATATACAAAAAGATGATGATAACTCCAACATGGAACTAAACATGAAATGTGTTTGCTCCCTTTGGTCGGATCACTATGATTATGAATATTTATGTGGATTTATTGAAGATTTTTGAAAACTGTACATATAAAATATCATTAGTCAATTGAAAAAGGTTAACAGGATTCTGAGAAATACATCACACTTTTGTATGCCTTTATTTAACACTTTCACTGATCAAAATGAAGAAGGACAAAGAATCTAATTTTTTGTGGCACTAAGGTCATATTGTCAATTTACTGAAAGTACCAGGGCTRTTCCTAGTTGCTGTAAAACAGTTACCCTTATCTTCCAGCGAGAGAGTTTCTAGGGGCTGAGGTGACATCCAGTAAAAGATTCAAATACCCAAAACAGGGACACTGGAAACATCTTACTTTTTGACCCAGAATACTGAGTTAAGCTACTACTGAGTTAGGTTTCCTAAATTCCTGGAGTCAAGCTTTAAGATAAAAGTAAGTGGGCTGAGCAGGGAACTCTGGGATTAACTGGTGAGGAAACACCTGTACGGAGGAAAATCCCATGGTATGAAATTCTCTTGTCTTACTCAGAGTTGTGTTCCTGGGGGACCAGAGCCTTAAAGGTAGCATTCCATGTTGACAAGGAAGAAATAATAGCTGCTGCATTTTTTAGGGCCTGTTAGCAATGCTGAGTGTCAAGCATAATCAGAATATTCCTGCTGCACAGAAGAATGAGCAGTTTCCATAGCCAAGTCAGGCACAACGGCAAGTGAATTGTTGAGYGGCTCATCCCTGTCAAGAGTGGGCTAGATCTAGCTCTGTTAATGTGAGGAAAATTTAGAGTTAGGCACATTAGGCAGGGGATGTTAGCTTGTGGAATATTGTATTTAGGGACTTAAATTCTATAGAAATACTRTGTTAGATACTGTAATTTGTATCATTGTATCTGGCTCTAATAGCTATTTCTATGAATTTATTCATGCTTCAGGTTTTCCTTTCATTTTAAGATAAACATGATCACGTTTTCAAAATTCAGTGAGCTGTATTCCACCTCACATTGACTATTCATTTGTAAAACTAATTGCCAGAAAAGAGGACATCAGGCTGTGAAGTTGATGAATTAGTAAATTAGTAAATTCACCTATGATTCTAATCTGCATGGCTTTCTTTACCCCCATATTTTTGATACCTTTCTACCATGCATGCATGTTTTTCTTCAATAATCATCAACACAGCTCACAACTTCTTTGGTGAAGTTTTTCTTTTTTTTTTTTTTTTTCCTGTACATTTTTCCAAGCCTCTTAAAACATTGATCCCTATTTCTGTAGCAAGATCAATATATCTAAATGACATCAAACTGGTAGCGTTCTGAATGCCTTTAAAACAGTAAGTGGCTTATAAAAACAGGATGAACAATTTTTTTTTCAGCCTATAAGTAGGGTTTTAAACTCTTATTGCACTTTAGAAATGTTTATAAATTGTTCAGTTCTGTGGTAGCTTGTGCGCAGAGCAGCACTGCAAGCTGGATTAACCAGCAATACATCAACAGATGATAATGAATAACCCTTTTATATGTGTCATGATAACTCTTAATGAACATGTTACCTGCTATGACATCTATAACTGTGTCAGATCTGGTTAGATACATGACTATGTAGCCAAAGATTGTGTTAACCAAAATTATATCTGTGATTATTTTATTGTTTTCATAAAGAGTGATTAGAATGGMTGCTGGGAGAGCACTGCAAGGAAAGGACAAGGTTGTATTTTCTGTAGCTCTTCCCTATACCTTCACCACAGGGACCTGATAGTAAGAACAGCCTTTGATTTCATCTAGGTTAGCAGTTCTTATGCTTTTCAGTGTCTCAAAGCTTGTAAGGTATGACCAGAAATGTAGCTGACCTAAAGCAGTTTGACTTGCTCTAAAATGTTATTGACGAGGGGCCATGTCTGCAAATTGTTTAAAATAAGCAATAAATATGTGACAACCTAGATTAATTGGATTTTTTAGTTATTTTTCAAATCAAAAGTAATTGCATGTCTGTTGAATAGAATTAGATGCTTATGTCTTTGTAAGAGTAATTTTAGCCTGAAGCATTCCCTTTGTTTTTCCATATGGTCATTTGGGTGGATTGATTTTGGCTGCAACATGAGGGCAATGCCCTSCATTAATTCTGATTTCCTGTCTCATCTGTATCAGTGCTTCTCGTCCTTGTGGGGCCAAAGTCACATACCTTGGTTGCCCTTAAAAAGTCAATATTTCAGAGGAATTTCTCATACTATGAATTTTGTGATGAATGTGGTATTTCTGACATAAAAAAAATCTTTGGAATTTCAGGAATCACTGCTTGGGTTACAGTGGTAAATGTTTTCTTTTTAATGGTGACCTATGTACTTGCCAGTGATACTTACCTTCCCTCCCAAAATGCTAATTTTCTTTTTACTAACAAGTGTTTCTCTTTAATCTCCATTTGCCCATTCATCTGCTGTTTCTGATGGGGGAATAAAAGCAAAACTTCTAGAAGAATGTAAGTTCCTGTCCACAAAAATTAGACTGTGTGCTGCTGAAAATTAGTACTGATTGTGTTGCAAATTTAATTTGCAATCCAAAAATGTGTGATTCTGGCWTTTTGTTCATAATTTGGTTTGCTGTGGCTAAATGTTTTGTGCATGCAGAAAATACTACTGTACATAAATCATTCTAGGATGTAAAAAAATGAATTGTRTATGGTTTTCAATTGTATGCTGTCTGAACATCAAAATCCATATTCAATATCAGCAGGAGCAATGTTTTGAGGCTACTTTCAGGAGTAAAGATATTTGTTTAATTATTTTACATGTCTGAGTTAGAGATACTTTTATTTTATTAAAAAAAAGAAAAAGTGTGCAGTTAATTAAGTCAAGTTACGGATTTCGTAACTCAGCTGTAGCTAAGTAAATTTAATGTTTTAAGTGCAATGCRGTGCACAGTGCAGGAGTGAAGACTTCAGGTCTTTGATGTGCATCATCAGGTAGAATATATTGTACATTGCACAATGTTCCTCTCATATCTCTTTTCAGTGCGCTTACTTTTCCCAAGTAAGCGTGTGATGCCTGCTGATTCTGAGAACTGCCTCTGGGAGAGAGCAGACTACCTTCAGAGTGCGTCTCTGAAGGAATACAGAAAATTCATCATCCTCTAAAAATGTTCCCTCCCACTTCTAATCACTTCCCTCTCTGCAGTGAGGCTGAACAGCAAAATCTAGCTCTTCATGGCATGTTTTTTTTTCTGCTTAGCTGTTATATAACATTACAATTCCATAATCTGACTTTTTTTTTCTGGCTATTTCATGTGGGTAGTGATTTACAGACTGTTGCCTCTTTCTATGTAACAGAGGCCTTATTTAATGTTTAATGATGCTTAAAATAAAAATCCCAGTTTTACAATTTTTACTGGCTAAGATAAAAGGATGCAACATGAGAACACAGCAATCTCTAATGATTGAAATATTATGCTCAAATGGTAAAACAGACCTCAGARCAGTCACAGAGTGTATTGCTGGGTGGATACTTAACAGCATTTGCACATTTCTCAAGAACGCTGTTAGCTGGTTCCTTTAGCTGATACTAACCGATAAACAGATTAATAATATTGAGGAAGACACGTTTATCACTATCTTAATGTCATAAAAACATTTTTTTATAAATATGTCTATAGATAATGGTAATAGATTATAAATTACTTCAGAAAGGCACTGGCTACTTTGTCAGGCAATTAGATTTCATTTTATGCTGCTCATTCTAGGCTGTTTCTGCTGGATCAGTTCAGAAAATTGACTGTTTAGAGGGTTTTGGTTTGGTTTGGTTTAGGAAAATCAGTACTAGACCTTTCTCACATGTTTACTCTGTTCATAAATTTCTAATTACTATTTTTTTCTTACCTGGTTCTTCTTACCTCTTGGTATTCAAACACAGCTTTTACTCCTGAAAAGTAGTTCCTAGGAGCATGCTTTGTAGATTAGTTCAATCTATTGAGCACAATAAATTTGTAAAAATTTTACATGCATAGAGAACATGGAAATACATCCAATGTTTAGAAATAACATATATTGTTTTTTTGTTATTTCTGTATGTTGAAAACATCTTTTTTTGTGTGTGGAAGTAGGTCCCATGGCTGTTTATTCAGATGTATATACTGGACTTAGAATTGAAGTGTCCTTTGACTTCATGAAAACTGTTTGAAATCTGATATATAGCAAATGGTATTCATTAACATTTTCATCCAGATTTTAATCTGCTGTAAATTGGTATAACTCAATTTGAAGGTAGTTTTGCTGTAGTAAACAGTACAGTAGAACTGCACTGATTTGCGAGAGTAGAGAGTTTCAGCCAAATTACAAAGGATACTTTAATTCCAGTCTCTTGTTGCTGATTTTGTTGTCAATTGTAATTCTGCTTTCTCCACTTACAAGGCTTTTGCTGATGYTTTGAAAGTAATAAATTCCTCTCTCTTTCTTAATTATATTCCACAATGAAGTGTCTCAGCCTCCAACAATAACTCAGCAATCTCCAAAAGATTACATTATTGACCCTCGAGAGAATATTGTAATACAGTGTGAAGCAAAAGGAAAGCCACCACCAAGGTTAGTGGTATTTATTTTGCTTTTGTTGGCCTAACAGCATCAGAAAAGTAGGAGAAAATAACAACTTTTGTAAGCGAACAAGTTAGTGCATATATGTGTGCTTGCATGACACAGACATGCATGCACCAATCCTTTGTAATTTAAACAGCTACTAGGAAGTGATACAAATTTGAATATTTCTCATCTTGTAGTCTCATTTCTGTACCATCAAGCAACTAGTTGTTTTTTTTTTCCTCCTCGGAGCTCCAATGACATAATAATAGATTATGACACTAATAGAGATAAGTAAGTGCCCATGGCACTATAAAGGATACTATTCTATGAATTGGATCACAATCCAGTATTTAGCATGATGTTCAATAAATATGCACAGTGAATAAATTCAGACTAACCCTAATAGACTCAAATTTGAGACATGAGAAATTTTTTCTTGTAGTATATTTCATGTTTTCTAAATCACTCAATTCTGTGTGATTCATCTTAAAATACTGTAAGATACTTAAAATACTTTATTCTGTAAGAAGTTAAGATATGTTTATCAGTTTAAATGATCAGTAAGCCTTGATTTGCCAGGTGCATTTTACAGCCTTAAAACAGTTTTATTTTTGGCAGAAATGGTTTTGCATACACCAGATTCCTAATTGTCTTCTGTTGGAAAGCCCTGTTTCCAGTACCATGAAATAGGGAGTTTCCAAATATTTTTTGCTGGTATCTGAATTGGAAAAAGCGGTTGGAATGATGTATTCTGTCTTTGCCATTTCAGAGATTATAAGACAGAAATGTGCATCTCTGTGTTTTCAGTAATATGTTTCAGTAAGCTACAACTTATTAGCAAGGTTAGCCTATAATTGCTTGTTCAGATTCACACAGAGCTTGTTAAATGTCCTTCTACTTATGACTAAAAAGGGTTTTTTTTTCTGCATTATTCCATCTGGTTGCCTTGGAGTCATGATCATTATCATGCTGGGCAGCAGAATAGGGAAGACAGAGATTTTCTATGATGCTSTCACGATTTTTAATGTTCTTTTAATAGTAGGAGTGCAATAATACTACTATGTTTACCAGCGTTTTAAAACAACAGGCATAATGCTATTCTCCAGAATCCTGGGTGATTACAGTGTGCTTTGGGACCACTGTACTGTTTCTGCAGATGTTTCTCCTAAACTCCTTTTTGGGGTGAMTTTAGCTAAGAGACTGTGAGCACTGTCCATGAGACTCAAATACCRTAGTCATGTGTCAGGGCTTATTGCTGTACAGCTTCACCCTTCTTGTGAAATAGTTTGTAATTTGTTTTGCCTATTTTTAAAGGTATCACATCCAGATCATTTATTGCAATAAGTAACATGGTCCATTAGTCTTGAATCTGGTCCTACAAATGAATATTGGAATTTGAACAGCTTCAAAGCTCTGAAGCTAAACTTTCTCAGTCAGAGTGAGTGTGAATTGTTTGTTAAAGCAGGGTGACTTTTACTACAGAGAGCTGGCATAAAAGCGTATAGRTGGGCTGTTTAATATACCTGACCAGCAGAGATTCTCACTTTCAGATATCTGAAGTTCAGGATTTCATACCCCATTTGCCAGCTTTCATTTGAAGCTGTGCTGTTTCCCCACATCCTTCAGTGTTCCTGGTAGCTAAGGGTTACWGAAACCCCACAATCTGTGACTTCACCTGCAGACTCCTAGGGAATAGGTTCACACTTCGAGCTCAGAGGGCTCTAGTCCTCCCAAAACCACTGCCACCGTGTTGCAGTGCTCTTCGTTGGCCCCTGTTTCTCCACAGTCCCACACTGCAATGTACAAACTGTCTGGTCCTGCCCTCCTACTGCAGAAGATCAGGGCCACGTCACCTAAAATTTGAACTTTTCCAGTACTGCATATATTTATTCTTTAGGTAACAAGCTAACCATTAATCAGATGTAGTGGTCAAGTTTGTGTTTAAGGGTATGAACCTGCTGTGTAACAAGTACAAAAACTGCTATTCACAGCATGGGGAACGGAGCTCTAGCTCCGCATTACATTGTTAACGGCCAAAAGTACAGTATAAGGCAGGAATTAGTGTTTACAGTAGTAAAAGTTGCACACTGTGAATCTCTGCTTTCTACATTTGTTAATGAGTTTTTAATGAGTTTTAACAGTCTTCATTTCAAGTTGCTCCTTTACAAGACATCTCTTGCTTTGAGTAACACCAGTATGAGCTTACTAGGTTAGTTATGGACTATCAGACTGCAAAATTTCATGTAATGAATCACGGTTGTTTGMATTGGAGTGGTGAAAAGAAATTAAACTCACAACTCAGGCTTTAATTCACTTCAGTAACTTAAAAATGGCCAAATCAATTAAGMGACGTGGTCTCCTGCTGGGACACATTTCGGCCCAGAGCAGATTTTTAAAGGCGAGTTTCTAAACCCTTTCAACAGGTTTTATAGCAGAAATGCTAATGCAGCTTTAGCARTATCAGTTCTAGCAGACATTATTGTATCATCTTTAGTAGAAAARAAAGCAGTTCCTTTCAGTATATAATTATCTTTCGAACCTTTTTATGTATTTTTAAAAATAAAAATATTGACTTTGAAATGGCCAGGTTACCCCAAACCTTTTATTTTAAAGTATTGCCAGATCTGTTAAAGAAGCACTCTATTACTTCCTTTGTTGATTTAATTTGAGAGCAAATATTATTTATAAACTGAAGGAAAAAATGCAGTGTGTTACTAAAAATGGCTTTTTTATTTCTCTCCATGTGATCTACCATAAGCTACTGAAGAAACAATTTTTTATTTTTGCCTTTGTTACTGTAGCTTCTCATGGACACGCAATGGAACTCATTTTGATATAGATAAAGATGCACAGGTAACAATGAAACCAAATTCAGGAACCCTTGTCATAAATATTATGAACGGTGGAAAGGCAGAAGCATATGAAGGCATATACCAGTGTACAGCAAGGAATGAACGAGGAGCAGCCATTTCCAACAATATTGTCATAAGGCCATCCAGTAAGTGAAACTCTAATATTCTTAGGATGTGAAAAACTTACATTTGGTTATTTTCTTAGGGACATTTTGCTTTAATTATTCTCTTTTTTCCCTCTCTTAAAAAAAGACAACCTTTTAATCATCAAAGTGGTCTGATTAGAACGTATTGTATTTTATACAGTTAATAAAATATTGCATGTGCTCTCTAAAATTTCTTAGAATATTAAATACCCAGAATGTTTTTCTGATTTTTTTTTTCGGTACATCTGGATGACCTACAATGTTTAAAATTGGGTAGTATATACAACATTACAATTAGAAAAGAAAACTGTAAATCTTTTAACTACATCTTTGTTGAGGACAATCTTTATTCTCTTTTTCTGATGCACATACTTCATAGTTTTTGTAGTAGCTTTAACATAGAACAGATAGGGACCAAAAAGGAGAAAAAGCTAATATAATTCATTTAATTAATGATAAACTGTTTCTACTGATATTTCTGTCATTTTAATTTCAGATCAGTTTTTCAAGCTTCTCAGCTTAAAGCATATTGTTCTCAGATATTTCATTAAATCAGTTTTAATACTACTTCCTGAAGGTTTAACTTCTCTTTTCATCGTGTGCATCACTTTTTTCTTGCATTTCGAGAAACTGTTGCAGAAGTTTCAGTCATTAGCCAAAATAATTTGAGTAAATTGGTTATACAACAGTGAATCACTGTTGTAAAAAATATTTTAAATAAAACTTTMTTTTCTCCCAGGAAAACATAAAGAGTAAAAATTAAATCTTTAATAAATATTATAGGACCCAAATTTTTGATGTATATAGTTATTCCGTATGTTTGGAATTGTGTGTGTAGTTCTTCCTTAAATCCTGGAATTTTTGTCAATCTATGGTTTGTGTGTGTGTTGAAATTATTTTCTATAGGATCCCCTTTGTGGACTAAAGAAAAACTAGAACCAAATCAAGTTCGAGAAGGTGATTCTCTAGTGCTACACTGCAGACCTCCTGTTGGCTTACCACCACCTATCATCTTTTGGATGGATAATGGTAAGTTTGTTTTTTATGAAGATTTACTGTATTTGTCTCAATTCTTATAAGCAGTTCATCAGTGCTTACTAAGACTTACTACAGATGGCGGAGTTTCGCTCTAAGCTAAAATTCMATGAAATTGAATTGAAATTGAAATGAGAAAGCAAGCGTAATGCAGCCCAAGAGCATAAATTCAAAAGCAATTGGAGATCTCAGTGTGCATTTTAAATTAACACATTGGGGAAGAAAGGGAAGACAAGGACGCTCCAGAAGAAATGTCCAAAAGACTACAGGAAAGTTGCAAAGAAATAAGCTGTTACAGAAAGTGTAATGGAACAAATTCTGCAGGTCATAACAATAGGTGTGTATTATAGTTGAAATAAATGTGTTCTTGTTTCTGCTTAGCTTTCCAAAGGTTACCTCAAAGTGAAAGAGTTTCCCAAGGTCTAAATGGAGACCTTTATTTTTCTAATGTACAACCAGAAGACACCCGTGAAGACTATATCTGCTATGCAAGATTTAATCATACACAAACCATACAGCAGAAGCAACCAATTTCTGTAAAGGTTCTTTCAAGTAAGTATTGCAGTACCTAATCACATCCTAACATTGTATTTATCCAGTATTCTTAGCTATTTGCCAACAGTTAAATAGTTCTACACTAGGTAATTTTGATATTTTAATTCTGAATAAGAAATTAAATTACTCTATAAACCTTGGAATGTAATCTCCGATTTTCTTGATATATAATTTGTTGTAAAAGCTGTTGACTTTATTAGGCTTTTTTCTTTTGAAAAAATGTTTTGTAATATTTGAGTAAATGAAAAATTACAGTGTAATAAATAACAGTTTTGAAATGGTTTTCATGTGTAAGAATACCAATTTATTGTCGTAACTATTGAAACAAATTAATCGATCATTTGATTAACTCACCATGGCCTTATCATCACGTTTTGATTCCCAGTACTTTGATTTATCCCTCTTATATGCATTCTTCATGATATTCTGTTTATTTCAGTGGATTCATTGAATGACACTATAGCTGCTAATTTGAGTGACACTGATATTTATGGTGGTGAGTTACATGGTCCCCACTGATACTCCCTGTTTCACAGTAGCATTTAGTTAACTAACTTCACCTCCATGGCTACTTACCTTTGTTCCCTTTCCAGTTTCTAATGAAGGTGCTTATTAGTACTGGTGATAATAATTTGCTTTAGAAAGGGACTGCACAATGTGATCCTTTAAAATATGTAATATTAATGTAACATNAAAAAAAAAAAAAAAAAAAAAAAAAATCTTACAATAAATGAGTCCTTACACACTGGGACAGATTTTGCAAATTATCTATTTGATTGCTTAGGTAACGTGTTGCTTGTTTATATTTTTCCTCCAATTTAACTGATAATTGGATGTATTCATTATCACTAGGACTATTCAATATCACATGCTGCATTATAAGTAATAACAGTTAAGTATTTAACAGATGCATTTCACATTTAATAATTTCTTGAATGTGCCATTCATTTTTAATGTGTTTCATGAGTGTAAAACTGGAATGAATTAAAATCTAAACACTTTAACACTATCTGTAAAATTAACTTCGTAGGGGAAAAAGGAGTTGCATTTGTTTGTTTGAGCTGATCTTTACATTAATCTAAGCTGAATGGTCGTCTTYTGTATATTGTGACTGAAATCCTCCTCAACAGGTGTACATGTGTTTATAGTAGGCAGCTTTGGAGTAAGACTGATTTCATATGAGTTGAAGTTTTAGATGCCCCTCAGTTAATACTTTGAGACAGATAACAAAATAGAACTAATGAAGTGTATTGTCCTTTTTCCTTGTCAAGTGAGGCTTTGTAGATATTAAACCTTAATTTACTGATATCTAAAATGTAGCAGGAGCATGGAATCTTTTTAATTCTCTGCATAAAAATAATTTTCTTTCATGAACAAACATGAAGTATTTACCTGAGCGCAATTTGAGGTAGTAACTGCAATTAGTGGAGAGAAAACAATTCAGTTGTCTCATAGCTCAGAAATACCAGAGCTAATCCTGAATTTTTGTAATCTCATAATGTGAGTCAGTGGTCCTTTGCAGAGCAGAAACTGGACAAATTAGTTACTGCCTGTGACTACTGGCAGTGTTCTTCACTCTACCTTTTTTGTCCYCCAATTTAGAGAGTCATACCTGTATTAGTTTTTAAGGAAGTCAGGGTACATACTGTATGAAAATTGTTTTAAGGGTCTGTGTATATTAATCTATCAGTAAATCCTATATTGTAATAAACAAGACAGAACAATGTTTGTTTCTACCCACATTTTTTAGATGGTACAACAATTTATTGTAATGATTTAGACTACTGCACTTTACAAGAAACCAGTTAATTATATATTATAAAATTGCTGTTGAATGTTAGAGTATTTATGGAACACAGTCCATTATTCTKATTTTTATGAAGGCATATGAAATATAGTAGACTTCGGAAGCCAACARAATACAATTTCTGGCTGTCTGTTGACTATGTTTTTTTTTCTTGTGAAAAATAGTTCATAATTATCAGACTAGAGAATACTTTGAATAAATATATAGCAAGAGGAGAAGACATCTCTGAACTTTGCAAGAGACATCCTTCACACTCTAGAATATAATGAATAAAGCATAGTGCACAGTGGATTCTCCCTTTTATCACTTTGGTTTATATTTYTGCACACAATAACCTTGCTTTATTTATGTTTTGATGGAAGCCCCATAACTTTTGGTAGCTTTCAGTCTTGCAGTATGACTCATATCGGTTGTTCCTCACGCTTCGAAATAGTTCTGCTGAAGTGAATAGGAGCTGCTTAGGATTAGGGCTCTGTGTGCAGCCTTCAGGCCGCATAGTTGCCTATGTAAAAACTATATCAACTGCTCCCCTCTTTTATATAAGATTTTTCATTTATGTGTTCAAAATTACAGCATTTGTCAGGCTGAGATACGATTATATTATGTCTGTCAAAAATCTAACTTGTTGGACCGTTGTGTAACATGATGATTTTTAGTTAAATGGACATTGTGCAGCAATATTTCCGTCCAAAACATGAGAATGGCTGTATGCATTTGATCAGTATTAAAATAAAGTTTAGAAATTCATTATTTTAATTTTTTCTTGTTCCAGCCAAACCAGTTACAGAGAGGCAACCAGTTCTTCTAACACCAACAGGTAGCACAAGTAACAAAGTGGAACTGAGAGGAAATGTGCTTTTGTTGGAGTGCATTGCAGCAGGATTGTGAGTTACTTTTTAGCCAGTGTTTCTTTAATTAAAAATAAAAAAAACACAGAAACAATTCAGAGACACTTAAAAAGTTACCGCTGTAAGAACCTAGGTGTTTTAAAGTGACAGTATTACAGCCTCAGAAACAGATATGTAAAATAGAATGGATTTAAAGTCAGCCACTTATGTGGGCATCAGTAGGTTTTAAAACTAACAACATAAATATTGTGGCCCCTGCTTTCTGATATCACCARCCTCTTATAGTTAGGATTCAGGTTTTGCTACTGTTCCTTTTCAGGACATAAGCAAGAAACATCATAGGGTTATCTTGGACACACATCTGCTGAATTACACTGAGGACTTGTCATCATGCTCTACTAGAATGCCTGAATCAAGCCACTGTTTTTATTCTCTTAAATTTACCATCGTTAGCCCTCAAGTTGTATTAAAATCAATAAGAATATGCTGGTCTAATCTAAAAAAGCTACTCTCACACTGCTAAAAATTAATTATGAGATCAGTTAGGTGGGAGTTATTAGAACATACCTTCAACTCCTTGTATTTAACATCCCACTGTAATTGAGTTTAATTGGTACTTGTTTCTTCAATGTAATCCATGTTCATCTCTGCTCGTTATTGTGCAAGTAGAAAATGACTGAGTAGTAGTTTAACTTCATGAACTAGTTTGATCTTACATCCATTTCATTCTCAAGAAGAAATYAGGGAAGTGTGCATCACTAATGCAGAACTGGAAAATCTTTTAGTACCTATTTCATCACTGTGAGTGTGTTTACAGTGCACAAAGCCATGTGATGCAGAGCTTTCTGAGGAACAAGGCAAGCCCAAAATTGTGAATGATGCAGCAGAGCATCATGCAGATGTATTCACCTGTGTAAACTCCACAGGCATGCTCAGGCATAGCTTGACACAGTGCGATACAAGCATAAATGCATTGCTGCCGTCCCAGCTCTAGTCAGTTCAAGTGTCTTTGCATCATGCACTACTGCAAAACCACACCTATGAGTGGGAGTAGAATCAACTCTGATAATCTTCGTCCATAGTTTATTTTTGTTCTTTTTCATAACCCTGCAATAAAAATATTCAGTGATCCAAGCTCCTTCATGTCGTTTTCTTTTTTAAATATTGCAGTGTGGGAAGCTCACACAGATGTCCACAAGGAGCCAGATTCAGTTCTTCTACTTGTCTAAAGCAACTATTTCAAATCATTGATACCATGATTTAAATTCAGCTTTCCTATGTGTCTCTGTTATAAAATATGCGATACTAGATTTCTTGCGGAATATTTGCTTTGAATCATAGTATTTGAGAGGGAACATTTTACTCAGTAAATAACAGCTTGCAATTTGTTACAATTTTAGAAGTATATCTACATGAGTTTGGATAACTCTCAACTTCCGTGGACAACACGGAGTTTAGCCAAGATTTAAACACACTGCAGTGCCAGGTAATTATACCTGAGCAAGCACTGATATTTTTCTTTAATTCTCACAGGAAAATTTTCTGTCTGATAATAGCACTGCTGTAAAATTTATGATTATCATGGAATATTAGGGTATTGCTCAAGTGAAAGACGAYTGCAAACTTATTTGGCAGCTAACTTTTAAGAGCATCATTTTACCACAAGAAAATTGTATAAGTGCAATAGGATTTTAATTGTATTTGTATGGTTTTTGTTAGCTATCAGGGATTCTAGATTATCAGCAGGCAAATGTATTCCATAATTATTGAGCCTGCAAACAGATGGCTATTGACAGTGTTAGTGAGGCTTGTCATTTCCTAGAAACAAATGCTGGCATATTTTGCAGATTTGCTGGACATGCCCCAGAATGTGGGTAAAGGCTCTTAATACAATTATTTTTGAAATATTTATTGAAAAATGAATGGTCTCCTAGTCTTCCTTTTTCCCTGGTCCCTAAATATGATCTATGTTTTTGCTTCTCCAGACCCACACCAGTAATCCGCTGGATTAAAGAGGGTGGGGAATTGCCAGCCAACAGAACGTTTTTTGAAAACTTTAAGAAAACTCTCAAGATCATAGATGTTTCTGAAGCTGATTCTGGAAACTACAAATGTATAGCAAGAAATATATTAGGTTCTACTCACCATGTCATTTCAGTAACTGTTAAAGGTAATACTCAAATAATCCCTAATTTAATAGCATCAACATCCAAAATACAAGAATGAACATATTCTGTTTGAAAAGCTTTCTAGGATGAACTATAGCTGCAAGAATGAGTGATAATGATTTAAAAAAAGAAGTGACAAAACAATCGTTAAACCAACTAATTCTGTTATCTGATGGACTTCTCTAATACATTTCTCTTTTTAATTTGTTCTCCTATTGAGACCATACTGTAATAATTGTAAAATAATTTCTTAGTTTGTACCTGTGCTACATTTACTTTAGATCCTTAGATTACGTGTCATAAAACTGCTTCTTTCCCTTTTTTTTTTTTTTTTAAGGCTGTCTTCTTTTTTTTTTTTTTTTTTTTTTAATATTCTTCTCCATCTTTTTTCTTCGGTTCCTCTTTATTTTCTTGATCCTTTTTGCTCTCCATTAATATAGCCCTGATTCTTTCTCTGCTATATTTTTCTCATTTGTCTATTTGTTTCATGTTGCTATAGTCTTCTTCCTTTTTCTCTCTTAATCTTTTCATGTTTTTTACCACTTGTATCCAATTATGATATCTTACTAATTCTAAAAACACAATATGTTGGTCTAAATATGGCCTGTAAATATTTGTTTTGAACATCCTGAAAGAAAATATTTAGGATTAGAGCTAATTAGTCTTTTAAAATCGGCTGCAGTGTTCATTTGGCATGCTAAATATCCATTTTTATTAATGTGATCTTTTTCTAGTCCAATATGCTTTTGTGGTCAAATTCTACCTTCTATTTAATAGTAGAAGTTTGATTTTTTTATTTGCATCTATCCATCAATCTAAAATCTGAAATGTATTTGCAACATGTGATAACATATGCTATTTGTGGTGATTTATTATACGAAAGGTGCTGGCATAGATGAAGGCCTTTTGATCAGGAAAATGTTTCTTTMATTTTGATACCTGTGTATCTTTCAACTGTCTTAGGTAAACATCTGGCCCTACTGCAGTCACCGATTCAATTCCGAGAGATGAAGAATTCAATGATTTCTAGGTTTCACTCTTGACATTAAATCAATTTGCATAATCTAACCTAACTCCAGTTCTATCAGACTCAATACTGTAACCATGGATATCTCTGAATTTAATCAGAACACCACTCTGTCTGCTGTATATGCTGTAGTTAGCTTTCTTTAGGAAAAGCAAATTAGATTAAAAGCAGATAACACCCTTAAACAAAGCAAAGAATCTTGTTATATCTCAGAATTTGGAAGTAAACCGCTGCCCCCTTTTCAGTGCAGTAGGTGATCAATAACTCCGTTTAGCCAAAGTGCAATTTTACTGGTTAATTTTTGAGTATCATAGATATAAAAAAATAAGAATGCAAGTGTTTAGCTATATGTGCTTTTTGAATTATTTTATTGTTACGGTGACTTATATGATTTTCTGTATATCATTTTGGAAAAAGGTTGCTATGTTTCTCTTCCTAATCCCAGCTGCCCCATACTGGATAACAGCACCCAGAAACCTGGTCTTGTCTCCTGGAGAGGATGGGATGTTGATCTGCAGAGCTAATGGCAACCCAAAGCCTCATATAAGCTGGTTAACAAATGGCGTTCCCATAGCAAGTAAGATTTTTAATTATCTTATAGGAGAATTAATAAGGGAATAGGAGGAATGTTTTTATAATTTTGTCTTTTTTTTATACATTTAAAATGTATTTTTTAATATAAATGAAGTCAATATGAGTTGTTTTAGCCTGATGGTTATTACTAAATTATAAATGAGGTGGTAAAAATGCTGGAGTTGGTAAAGATGGAAAGAGAAAATATGCCTCTGATGTGCTTGAGAGCATTAGAGTTTGTGACTGTACACCTGGTTATCCCATCTGGTGTTCTGCTGAGGATATAGCTGCAGGGATGGGTGCAACCATATCATATTGGGTGTACCAATCATAGCCACCAAGCTATGCCATGTTCCTTTGACAGAGATATCATGGGAGTRGAATTTCTACCAGTGTGTTGCTTTTGCAGTCATGTTTGCCATCTCGTTTGCTGCCCTGGTGGAAAGCTAATTTTATCTGAGAGTTGGAAAGGTACCCTAAAAGGGTAGGTGTTTGGATGTACTTTTGCAAGGTTTACAGCTTAGAATACGTTTTAGCCGTCAAGGCTTCAGCCCTAAAAATCAGTAGCAAAACTGATTGGATGAGTCAGCAACTGCCTAGAAAACAATCTGTGCCAAGCAGATGTCGAAGAAAAGGAAAGGCCAAGACAGTGAAACAACTGGTTCCCTGTATCCATATACAGCAACCCTGAATTGGTCATTGAGTCACTTAATTGATAAAGAGTTATGACTGGCAATGCTGTATGGCAGACACAGGACAGCTGCTATACATAGTGTAATATAACTTGAAAAGGGTTTGCTGGAGAAAACTTCAGTGTGTTGTCAGCTCTTTTGGCACTCAACACAGCCGGTACCGTAAAATCACTCTTGGTCCTTTTACCTTTATCCTTCTTTCATGAAGCAATAACCAAGCAATCTACCCTGTTACCTTGCTAGAGATAATATAGTCTAAAATATTGGTGCGTTGAAAGTATAAAAGACTAACTGAAAGACTGAGTTTCAGGAGATGTTTAAGCATGTTGATGAAGTAAATGTCATGGAGTTTAGGACACGGAGGAGAATTCTCTGCAATGATGATCTAGGAAGTAGCAACAGGAGAACAAGAACAAGATATATGCAAAGTATTTTGGATACAAGAGCGATGAAACTGAACTGGAAGGAAAGAATATACAACTTTGGGGGAAAAAATGAGGAGATATATATATACATTTAAATATCAGACCTCTGCATATCTTAATGCCTATTTTATAACTGAATTTTGTACTTGTCCTGATCTTTCCTTTCTGGGTTTTTGGGTGGTCTTCTATCTTTTATATAATTACTTTTCTTTTTTGCCTGGATGCAGTTAGACCCTGATAGAGTCTTATCCACTTTAAATATTTAAGTAAAAGTTTACTGGATGCTCCAGTACGCTGAATCTCTCAGGGCATCTAAGCAAGAGAAGCAGCATGAGCACAGTAAGATGCAGTTCTTATGAATCTTTTGATTTTGTARTGCTCTGAGTTACCAGAAGCTGGTCTGGAGACTCCTAACTACAGTCTGCCCTTTTGTTCACTTGTTACTAAGTGATAGAATTGAGCCCCTGTTCTTTCTACTGAATTATTAGTAAACTGTAAAAGGAAACTAAAGCAGCTGTTTCAGCTTCAGGGCAGTGCTGAGAGCGCTACACCCGTGGCAGCATTTCAAAGAAAAAGAGCTACATTTGAATTTCAAAGCCCTGCTGTCATCATGTGTCTCACAATGTGCCTCCTGTGGCCCAGTAATCTGTTTGCAATACTTTAATTTTCTATTGGAAAACACAACTGGGAGATGCTTAATTCTTCCGGTTTTGTTTTTCCATAATAGAGTCAGACAAGGAAGGGAGAATGTTGAAGAAAAAGCCATTCRTCCATGTCTCAGTCAAAAGGTGATGCTTAAATAGCAAAAGAGGAAAGAAAGAAGGAAAAGGGAGGAAAGATGAAGAGCAGCTTCATACCAAAATAAATTAGAAAAGGAATGTATTTTAAGTATCTGTGAAAACAGAGCAAAGGTGTGCATTTTGCCAGATTGTATTATGGAGAGTAAAAGCATTTTTGAAGGAAGATCTTTAGATTCCTTTTMAGTCTTTACTTCATTTTCATCAACAGTAATATTTAAAAGAAAAAACTTACTTTAAATTTAAGCTGTTTCAGMCATCCGGGAGCGATAAGGACCTAACCATATAATGTTTACTCACAGGAGTAATTTGAGCTTACATACACAGTCCCACTGAGGTCAATTAGAATTACTTTTGGAAAGTAGCAATTGGAAGTTCAGGCCATGACTCCACTTTGCCTTGTGCTTCAATTAACGCTGAAGTTCTGCATTATTTATATTGCTTCATAATCCGTTGTGTTTAACTGCTTAGATGTTCACATGGTTTTACAGAAGGGAAACCATGCATAAAGCATCTCGACTTTCTTAAGAAAGTAACAACTCAGAGTAATTGGGGAAGGGAAACACTCTCATAATTGGACTTCAGGAAAGCATTTCAAATACTGCACAAAGGACTAATTTATTGGTTCAGTAGTTTATAGTTCACGGTGAGCTACTAAATATTAAATACACACACTTAGATTTAGACAAAGTYGTGCACTGAAAGGTGCTATTTATCTTCTTTCAACATGTCCTTTGCTTGTTTATATCACATTTCACATTAAATCGTAGTTTTTAGTTAGTCTCCATTAGTAATCACATTGAATTTAAAGGAAAAACAGTAGCCCTTAGATTTCCTTCATGAAAGGGCTTGATAATCCCTGGCTGAGAGATTTGTCATCCATTGCATTCTCTGTGGGTGTACACACAAGCTGTTACCACAGCCGTGGGAGGGTGGAGTGAAATCTGCTGGACTCTGATGCCCCAAGGAATTCAGTCTCAAGGAGGAGAGAGCTGTCAGGGCAGACATTTATACACTGCTTCTGCTATCGTTATGTTGGAACTATGCATCTGGCCTAATAACTGTAGCAGATACATAAAACTGAGTATCAGAGGCTTTTGTATTCTGCATAAGATAGTCAAACGACAGTTATGGCTAATGCATAGAATAGCGACAGAAGATGCWGGTAATATTCTGTTGTCCCTTTGGGGTTAATAATACTGTCAAAATCAGAAAATTGCCCTGGAACAAGGATTAGAATAATCTCAGGAAAACATTTTTCTGAGAAGCAAGTTGGATTACTAGAAAAATGAAGAGGACATCTTTTTCCATGTCCCATCTCTTCCAGAGTTAAGTCTGACAGTTCACTGTAAGGGGTAGAGTAAGGCAAAACTGCATTACTTTACTAGGTCTCATTTTTATTACTTAGTTTCAATTTTGATTTTACTGTATAGTTCTGAAGTATGTCTGCTGCACTATGCTCACCCTTGCTATTTCACTATCTGTTTTTGTCCTGCCTGTATTCAACTCTGAAAGCATAACCTGAGCCTCTGCCTGCTCAGAACTTCTACAGCCTTTCTGCATATACCACCAAGTCGGTGTTCATCTGGATAGAAATACATCTGTAGTTCCATGAACCATTGCTTAAATTCCCTTTCTTCACCTTATCCTTCCTTCCTCTTCTCTCCAACTTCCTCTAAAAAGGAAAAAAAAAAAACACATAACATAAATAACATCCCGTAACATATATAATATGATATTTTGGCAGTCTGATCACAGATTTGAGAGGGTAGGTTTGTCTTGCATAATATCTCCTATTTTGAGTTAACTGGATGCTCATTCGTGGACTTTATAGTAAACCAAGAGGTCTCTTCATTAGGGACATACCTTCTTATCAAGCCACCTCAATGACTACACGCTAAAATATTCCTCCCTCCTTTATTGGTTTGTTGGTTAATAAAAAAAAAGCAAAAGTTACTGTAATACAGGTGACTCTGCAATCCTTTGAGAACTTGAAAAGCATACATGAGCATCACTAGACAAGGACCATATGTTTCCAAATTCGTATCAAGGAAAAAAAAACAATTGTCTTTACTTTCTTATTTTTTTTTCACAATAGCAGGGTCTTTAGAACTATTTCTGAAGTTAAAGTTGTTGAAAATCATGTTTTTGAGCCATGATTGGTCTCAGCCGCAAGTTTACTTTCACTATTATCTATGCATAAACTTAGACAGAATTACAGTAATGGTAGAATTATGACAAGCATCCTGTATGAAAATCTAAATCAAATAATTGACAGTAAATCAAGTAAGCTGTGCCTGAGTATAGCTGTCAGCTGAATGTTTAAGATCAGTAAAGGAGCTGGGTGATATAACAATCTAACTTCTGGGGCCTGACCATGCAAGATGAAGTGTAGCACATGGATGAAGACATGTAGATGCTGTTTATGTTGTGTGGGAGAATTAAGTGTGTCAGAAAACAATCTGTAATGGACAGTGATCTCAACAGGCAGCTTTCTAAAAGCACTGCTGTTCAGCAAGCAAATAGCTAGATGGGTCCAATGGAAACACTGATTAACCTGGTACTTTTCTCAGGTACATATTTTCCCTCTAAGGATCCACAGCTTGAAACTCTTTTTTTTTTTCTGAAAACAAGCATCCACCTATTTTCCTTCAAAGGACTGAAGAGGGATTTCTCTTTTTCTWCTGTAACTGCAACAGTGGGAAGAGAAGATCTAATGGTTAGGTTATTTCTTTAAGATCTGGTTCCATCTTCAGCTGCAGAAGATTGAACTAATTAATGGCTTCCATCTCCCCGAAAGGAGCAGCCCTGTATAAGTTGTTATGTATGGGAGTGTGTGTGAGGGAGGTATTCTGTGCAGTCATTAAAGCTAAGTTGTCAGGCAGAAAACGATCCAAGACCCAGTGGACAAGAAAGGATGGAAACCTAGAGCAAGGGACCGGGAGTAGCACAGGGTTCAGAGCGCCCACTTGGGCGTGGGAAGTTCTGTGCTTTGCRGAGGATGGTTGTAAGTATTTTCCATTTAACAGTGATTTATATGCAGAAACAGACCACTTAYCACAGATGATTGGCCAGTCTGCTAGGCTACTCCATCTATATTCAGACCATAAATCTCTTAATGCAAGTGGCATGTAAATGGAATATGAAGCAATATGAAACACAGAACACAATAGGAAGTAAAGCAAAAGGGAATAAAAAAGTGCTAGAAGTCCAGAAGCCCAGAGAAAAGTTAAGCATTTAAATTTCTGGTAGTTCCTTCTTTTTCTTATTTTTCCCTTTCTGAATTTTTAGGTTTGTGGTATTGATGATGTTGATTTGAACTCAAAGTGGTTTAAGATGGAGTAAAAGAATAGAGTSAAAGACTATTCTTGAGGTATTTTTTTGGAAACTGGTGTAGCTAATTTATATGTAAGAAGGCCTTAGAATTCAATCAAGATGAAATATCCTTAAGAAGGAGCTCAGAACTGTAGTCCCTATCATCCAGTTTCTTCCCTCTTACAGGATTCAGTAGTAGATATCTAAATCCAAATGAGAAAATAYAGGAAAATTTTTTCTCCTTTCTTCACAGTTGAGTATAGATATATTGTCTGAAGCTAAGGAGTTATCACTTGTTAATAAAATTGATATATTAATGTGAAATATGTTTCAATATTAATAATGCATTGCTAAAATATTATTTTAATATTTACTTAAAATATTAAACTATTTGCATTTTTATGCMTCATGCTACTTCAAGCTATTTTTCTTCTGTTTTACCTCTGTAACTCCATCTAGTTATATTAAAACTAGCAGCTTTATTTTTCAGAAGTATCTCAGAATTTTATTTTCTGTTATATTCTTAACTATCCTGGGATACAGCTCACATTACTACAGAACAGTTGAGGAAATGGCATTGTTTACTACTTACTCAAAGGAAAGAGTGCCACCTACTGAATTACTATCACTGCTCTCATGAATATTCTTCATTTCTTGATTTTATGCTAAAGAATTAAACTTACTTATATTTTACTCTGAGATAGTTTTGAACTGAGTAAGGCTAATTTTATATTTGGAGAAATATTTATGCATATAACAAYTTATTTGAAAAGCTAAGTCACAGAAGATTCTAAAGGTCCAATGTCATTCTTTGACATGGAAAAATTATTTTTCTAGGTATTGTCTCTATTTGCCTGAAACTTGTCATATCAGTTTTTTCCCTTCAAAATGCATGCAACATATGACCTTGAATTCACTTCTTTAAAAAAGAAAACACATACACACAAAATGTGAACTCTTYCATCCTGAGTTAAATATGAGCAAAACTGACAGGACTTGCTTAAGCACATTGGAATTCACATCTTAATGAGTAAATAGTCATCCAGGAAAATAAAGAGCCTCCTTCACRTTGCTTCTTCTTTTCACAAGTACAAAATGAATAATCCAACAACAAGTTAAACAAAACAACCTTCTTTTTTTCTTTTTAACACCAACAGTTGCCCCAGAAGATCCAAGCAGAAAGGTGGATGGTGACACCATTATTTTCTCAGATGTGCAAGAAAGATCAAGTGCTGTCTATCAGTGCAATGCTTCTAATGAATATGGATACCTGCTAGCAAATGCGTTTGTGAATGTTTTGGGTAAGAAGCAATTTTTTCCATTTTTTAATCTTCACACTATTCAGTTGTTTTCTCCTGTTGCAGAGATTGCATGCCCAAAGCTTTCTTTAGGTCTATTAAGTGTTCCTTCTGCCAAGATCCRTTCTTCAGATAAGCCCCAAAGAGGATTCAGCTAAATTCCATCATAGAAAAGATTTTGTAAATTGCTATTGCAAAGGGATGTGATTATGCGTTTGTCTCAGAGGCCTCCAAGAGTGCTTTTCTAGGTAGGAGATATTATGAACTCTCTATTTTTTTTCCTCTGAATTTAATAAAACTAGTAGCAAAATTCTAGGCAGAAGGAACTCTTAACAATTCCTAAAAGAACTAGCAGGTCCTTCAGTTGAGGATCACTGTCTTTTAAATGAAAGAACTCCTTCTGAATCCAAGATTTCTTTCAAAAAAAGCAGATATTTCACCAAATATACATTCTAGCTTCTTCCTACTTACAGATTTAGGAATGTATAGTTCAGACTGTACCCAACAATTCCTTTCCTTGAAATACATTCTGTTTAAAATTTTCCAAATGAAATTGTTTGTCTTGGTGCACATCACTATTACTTGTAATCAGGGAGGAAGCTTTCTTTTCAACAAGAAAATTCTCCTATACTARAATTTCTTCAGGCTAGTGGCAGCAGAACATATTTGGACATGGACTGAGATCAGAAAAATGTTAACATATAATTCTTAAGGGCATTCTTAATGTCTTAGTATCTTGTATTTTCATCTTTGTATCTGTATGCAGATTATCTTTGTCTTTTCAGCTGAGCCACCAAGAATTCTAACTCCTGCTAGTAAACTGTATCAAGTCATTGCAAATACTCCTGCATTGCTAGATTGTGCTTATTTTGGTTCACCTAAGCCTGAAATTGAATGGTAAGCTATTGTTGTGTTTAAAATATGTTAAAAAAGCAATCATATCTATATTTAAATATTTAAAACTTTAGAACTGTTTTATTGTATTTATCTTTATTTGATGTTAATACAATACATACTTAACGTAGCAACAGTTAAGTTGTCCCTACAGAGTTTTCTTTTCAGTATGTGATTCTGTCTTTAGCATCTTTAGATTCTGTTGTAGTCCAAATTTGTGTTTTCTGACAATGAAATTTGATAGAATTAAAGTATGATGTTGGATAATGATATTACTTTTAATATAAAGGTTTAAGGGAGTGAAAGGTAGCATCTTGCGTGGAAATGAATACGTTTTCCATGATAATGGAACCTTGGAAATTCCGGTGGCTCAGAAGGATAGTACTGGTACATACACGTGTGTAGCAAGGAATAAATTAGGAAAGATACAAAATGAGGTGCAGTTGGAAGTGAAAGGTAAGAAATGACTCATTGTTTCATCACAGGTTAATACAGAATTTCAGACTTTTAAAATATCTAATAGTGATCTTAAATTTCAGATCCAACAATGATAATTAAACAACCAGAATACAAAGTGATTCAGAGAGCTGGCCAAGTTTCATTTGAGTGCACAATAAAACATGATCCTACTTTAATACCAACAGTCATATGGTTGAAAGACAATGGAGAGCTGCCAGATGACGAAAGGTATGGACAAATTAATTTCTTTTATTTTTATTTTCCAGTTTCTTGTGGTTGCTTTTTTTCCTGGTCTTTTCTGAAAGACTTGTATYGAAGAATATCGATAAATATCATCACTGTCACGTATTTGGTGACTAAAAGCCGTTTTTATTATGGATACAGTATTAAGATAGAATTCAAATAAAATGAGGTGTAAGGATTTTGAATGTGCAWATTGATAATGTGTATCAATTGTAAGGAGAAGATAATTGGCATAAGAAGCCAAACTTCTGGATGGAAGAAATATTTTGCTGTAGATAGCAGAAAATTAAAAATAGATTAAACATATCTGGAAATAAGAACATATGAGAAAGAGAGGAAGTTACTGTGGGAAAATGGTTAATAGTAATGCAGAAAAGGCTGTGATAGCCCCGTAGTTTACATTCATCTCTAAATGTTTGCTGAAATACACAAGTACCAGGGTTTTAACAATATTTTTATGCAAATTTCCTATAAAAGTACCAGTTATTGAAAAATCAGTGGCTGAATTTATTGTATTTACAGGTTTCTAGTTGGTAAAGACAACTTGACCATTATGAATGTAACTGATAAAGATGATGGAACGTATACTTGCATAATTAATACCACTCTGGACAGTGTTTCAGCAAGTGCTGTGCTTACTGTTGTTGGTAAGAATACTCTAAAACTTTGTAATAGCAGAACTGTGTTTAATTTCTGTTAAATTTGGAAACAGTATTAGATCTGAGATGAAAAATGCAAMCATAGTTTTGGTAGCTAGGGTAGAACAAAGCAAATTTCACCTCTTTGTATGCATTACATTAAAAAAAATAATAATAGTCTTGCTCTCAAGTTCACCATTGACTCAGCAACTTATAAAACAGTTCAGATAACACAGTTTCATGCTGCATAGGTTTTTATTTATACCACRCCTGAGATAACAAAGAAGATAAAATATTTGAACATAAACAGGTTATCACAAGAACTTTGTTGGCTGCTAAATTCTGCTGCAGAAAGACTGGGCGTGCTTGACTTTAGGATTTTTCAAGGATTTCCTTTGTAAATTAGTTYTCTATGTTAAGTTTCTATCATTGCAAATGCTGGTAGAATGTGTTATTTTGCCCCTGCTCACAATCTGTAAGAGTCTTAAATAATWTTCTGCATGATTCTTACCTAATGAAGTTAAGTTGAACTGATATTCAACCTAAAAGTTGAAGTCAAGTACACTTGTATTTTAAAATTACATTGTGATCGTATACCTATTCAGGAGTGACATACATCAAACATCTAATATTTGTTTACAGATTTTTAAAAGATTGTTACTTTGTTTATTTTATTAAAGAAATTRGATAAAATATTAAAGAATATTTGTATCTCTTTTCAGTGAAAAATCACCAGTATATGATTTAAAGTCAATTAAATTATATTTTCCTCTATTAATTGTAGTCTTTAACTATCTGCAATATTCTCTTTAGCTACTAACTGATTAAACCATTTATATTAATATTCTTTTCAGCTGCTCCCCCAACTCCAGCTATCATTTACGGTAAACTAATGCAAAGTTCTCTTTCTACATCATCTGAAAGACCTATTTCTCATTTGCCTATTGCGAACTGCAATATCTTTTTTTTCCTTTTWTTTTCCTTCTGTGTTTCTGTGTGTGTGTGGGTGTGTGTAGTATCATTCTCTTTTAYCAACTGCTTCATTACTGGAGTACTAGACTTTGGAATTGTAGAATCAAAGCTTTGTATTTTAGCAAATAAATAACTTGCGGAATTCAGTTATTTTTAATTAAAGTTGGTTGTGGTGTGGGTTTTTTTCCATACTGAACGCTGTAACGCAAATTAGTTATAAATGTGAAAAAAAAAAGATTCAAAAGGAAAATTCACATCTTGATTTAAAGCTAATTCACTGTGAAARATCTTGTACTATACAAATTATGGTATATTTTTCTACTGCCTTCAAAGACAACTTTATAGGTGTGGTGTACTTTATTTCATAGTTTGTCTTGATTTTTACTTCACTGTAGAAGTGGATAGGATGGTATTGCCTAATCAACTTGTGCCTGATGAAATTTCTGATATAGATTTTTAAATTAAAGTTACTCTATCAAAAAAAAAAACTATTGGTCACATACAGTCTTTAATTTGATGACATTTTCCTGAATTTACATTTGAAGATACAACATAGTATGCCTGATTCTGAAAACAGTTTAAAGTATGAGTAACTTGAGCACATTTATATAAGTTCTATCATGTTCAGTTTAAATGCTTATGTATATTTAAATGAACCTACTCGTTAGTTTTGATTTTGAGTAGTAATTCATATAATAAATTATTTTCAGCAATTTAGAATGGACGTTTATATCTTTATACATGATGAGGATGTACATTAACAGCTCCTTTGATATTTTAGGGTTCTTAAAAAACCCGCAGAAAATAAATTGCTTAGTGACTACCAGTTACTTTCTATTTGCACTACATTTGTTTTGAATTCACATGCAAGATATTTGTAGTGATTCTGAAACAGCTTCTCTAATGTCAGTGCTTCTTTATTTTTCATGTTTTATTATTTTTAGTTACAATAGATTACCATTCATATTCACTAAACATGCATTTCATGTTTCTTTGCTTCTCCTTACAATTCAATCAGATGTAGATAAAATCGAACATAGTCTTGTTTTTAAGTTAGTAAGTTAATAAGTTTCCAGATACATCATTTCTTCTTCATTTTATAACAATTGCATGCTACTGGTCRTTAAATCATGCTTACATAATTAAAGTAGATCTGCATTGCTATGTTATTTTAAATGTTTTGATTTGAATATAAAGATTGTTTTGTAGAAGAAACTACATATTCTGGTCTGAGTATTTACTTTGCGTTCATTTGATTTATAGCTCGGCCAAATCCACCGTTTGATTTGGAATTGACAGGTCAGCTTGAAAGAAGCATAGAACTCTCGTGGATCCCAGGAGATGAAAATAACAGTCCAATTACAAGTATGTTTGTCTGTATTTATTGTAACACTCTAAAATTAACTATTCTTAGATTCCAATGAGTTCTGAGATAAATATTGTGTGTAGCACATAAGAATGGCAAATTCATTCACTACACTTACCATTTATTTACCTAACTAAATTTGCTGATTGTTCTCTACTATATAGTCAAGCAGAAAGATTTATTTTCTGCCCTGAAAGCTGGGTTTTTAATCCAAAAAACTATCCTAGCCAACTGTAAACATAGAAGTTGGCACTGACATGAGCTTTTTCTGACAACTTCGAGTCTTACAAATACATACCAAGTAAACTTACTAAGTGCATGGAAAGTTACTCCTATGTGCTTCTGAAGGAGAAAGAGATCCTCTCTTCATAAGAGATAGTACTAGATGATGTTGACTCATGTCAGAGTTTTTCTGGAAGTGAGATATTATACTCTGAAACATAAATTTGAAATTTGAACTTCTCCTATTAAATAATGCTGATTTTAATTACAATACAGTTCCAATTGCTCTCTGGTTCCTTGAGTGCCTGYGAGAAAAATTTGCTTCAAAAGTAAACCTCTTACTGCAGCTCTTATCACTTCAAAGTATAGGTCAAGACTCAAGGATAGCACTTCACAATGAATGATCCTTTTACACAGGTAATACAGTTTACATGCTAGAATTTATCTGAAAGCTCAAGTAGAATAATTTTCTTTGACATTTCATATGAATTGTTCTTCTACAGTTGCAGGCAAAATGCCAAGGGAAGCAAGAAACACTATGAAAACTTTGATGGTGCTTGTCTTTTTTTTTTTAATATAAAATATATAACCTTTCAATGAAGAGGATCATCAAGAAAGCATTGTATCCCAAAACCTTTATGTGTGAGCACTGAAAAACAACTRTAACTCAGTAATTTGGGGTCAGTTCTCCATCCTTCCTCCCACTCAGATCAGGATTAAATCTTCCAGCTTTAAGCCCAGAAGCTTATACTTAGTACTAGTTAGACATCTTGGATCCTCAAATAGTTGTGGATCACTGCTAGATGAATATGATTTCTATATATTATCATCAATTTTCTTCTAAAACCAATTTCAAGAAGCCCTTCATAATTACCTTAGAAGTACAAAGAAGATATATTCTAAGTCATATTCCAGCTTCTTGTACCTATCTATAAATGAGATAGGGCAAAATTTTCAACATAGCACCACAGACATTTGATGCTGGTCTAAAGTTCAAATATCTAAACTTAAGGATATGTGGAATGTACTTAGACTACACATTCTTCTCCCCTTTCTTTACTATATCATACTAACTTTTGTTAAGGATTGCAGAAAATACCTAAGAGCAAGAGGCTTTTTTGGGTCTTCCRCAGCTGAAGAAAATGCCCTTTTTTCTTTGATAATGATCATCTTTTTGAGGTTCTACAAACTCATTTATCCCAGAGGATATTCTACAGGATTGAAGCACAAAGCCCTGACAGCAATCGTAGTAACGTTCACACCAAGAACTCACAAGAAATTTAGTTGCTGTGCATACACCCCTTGGTTTAATTTGAAAATACGGAATATTGCACCAAAAACCTCCCTCAAGTATTGATTCTTGACTTTAAATAGTTCTTTACTAAAATGATCCTATTAGGGAAAATGGAATATTCAAGTAATTTTAGTATTGTATAGATACTTTATTGTYAGCTTCATACAACTAAGAGCAAAATACTGCTTTTACATCAAAATTCCATTGTTCCACTTCATTGTGATAGTTCACATGTTCCTGTTACATTTAAATCCAGTACCTGAGAGAGAGCTCTTATAATAGCATGTTACCTGACAGTTTGCTATGCTAGTAAGAATACTAAATAATAAAAAGAGTGTTTCTATTACATTTCTGTGTAAGCRCTACTCTTGAGATCCAATTTGTAGATTTTGGGTGAGTTTTGTGTTCTCAGATTTCAGTTTTCATGTTTAAAAAAGATTGATTATATTGTTCTGTTCTGATTAGCTCATTTAGAAATGACTCTGCGTATCTTGGAGTGTATTGAAGATTTTGACAAAAAAGCGGATGCAATTTTTGTTCATAGATTTTGTTATCGAGTATGAAGATGGRCTGCATGAACCAGGGGTATGGCATTACCAGACAGAAGTTCCTGGGACTCAGACAACAGTACAGTTGAAGCTATCTCCATATGTCAACTATTCATTCCGTGTGATAGCTGTCAATGAGATTGGTAGAAGTCAGCCGAGTGAACCATCTGAGCAATACTTGACAAAAGCTGCAAGTAAATAAGYATTCCCATTTGTGAATGTTTGATTTATATTTTGAATGTCAGTGAATTTGCTTGGAACRCACACAGAAGTCATCCTTTTCACATGTAAATATTTAATTTTTAGACCCTGATGAAAATCCTTCCAATGTCCAAGGGATAGGCTCAGAACCTGATAATTTGGTGATAACATGGGAGGTAAGCTTGGGTTTGGGGTTTTTTTGGTTTACTTTTAAGTCTGAGTAGCATTTCTTGTAGAGAAATAACACTGATTTAACTGTGAATACCTCATGATAAGCTATATTTATTTCTTGTTGGAAACATTTTTGAAAAGGAATAAAAAATCCAACATTTTCCTTTGTTCACTTTCAGGGAAAAGATGAATGTATTATCAAAAAAAATAYTTTTTTCAAAATGCCATATTTTCATTGAGTGATTATTGTTTTCTCCAAGACAAGTCATTCATTTGGTAATACTGGATGTTTTTCTGCTTATGTAGAAAATCTTGAATGTGTAAATTGTAGTTTATCTCAAGCAGACTCTTATATTTAGATTAAATTCCAAAGTAAAATCTTAAATCTCTCCTCAACTTGTGTGTTAAAATAAWTTTTTTTGCATTCTTCTGCTACAGACCCTTGTGTCTGTCTTGTCCTTACCATCACGACAGGAGCTCATGAGAGTCGCATAAAACCAATTTCCCACCCCAAGGAAGAAACATTCTCTAGGGAACATGGTTTATATGGAGTTGGTATAGGTCTGTGTTTCCTTCTTTAAATTCTGAATAAATATCTGAAAAGAAGATATTTATACTGAAATCATACTATACGGTTGCACAGTGATTAGCCAGTCTCCTATTCAAACCATTTTACATGATTTTTACTAATGAATGAAAAGCAACTGAACTATACTCATGTCAAGATTAAATAGTATAGCTTGAGAATTTCAGCAGTGTTTCTYGGTCATAAAACATAGTGATAAATTTTCAGTGCAGTTGTTTTAAAAGTACTTTGAAGCGTCTGAAAAACTAAAGTCACAAAGGAAATCTTTTTTACAATTTCATTTATTCTTTTCATTTCAGTCTTTAAAAGGTTTTCAGTCTAATGGACCCGGGCTTCAGTACAAAGTCAGCTGGCGTCAGAAAGATTTTGATGATGAATGGACTTCCGTTRTAGTTGCAAATGTATCTAAGTATATTGTGTCTGGTACACCAACTTTTGTTCCCTATGAGATAAAAGTACAGGCTTTAAATGACCTGGGATATGCTCCAGAGCCTTCAGAGGTGATTGGACATTCAGGGGAAGACTGTAAGTTTCCTAGAGTGACTCAGTTTTACTAACAAAAAACAACTAAATACATAACCTAGGTGGGATTTTAAAATATTGAAATATTGAAAATTGAGGATAGTAGATACTTTTTAAATTAAATTGAAGTAATTTGAAGATAACARGGCTTTATAAAACACTGTAGTATTAATCCTGAGGTCAGCTGTGTAACAAATAGGAGCAACATTTTAAACTACTCCTTGAATGAAATGCAAAGAATCTTTCTGAAAAAGTATATTCATATGGTGTCGAGTTCTAACTAGGTATTTATTACATCCTTTCYACACAGTGCCAATGGTTGCTCCAAGCAATGTGCAGGTTCATGTTCTTAACAGCACATTAGCAAAGGTGCATTGGGACCCAGTTCCACTAAAAACTGTCCGAGGGCATCTTCAGGGGTACAAAGTAAGTGAAACCAGAAGCTTTAAGTTCCTTGTCTATTAAAATAGATCACTCTCATATATGAAATTATATCCATATTGGCATACTGATATCTAAGAGGATTCTTCATGCTTTCCAATGAACTAACGAGTTTTGCTGCCATGAACAACATTGATAAGATTCAGTTTAAAGTTCTGCAAATTTTCAACCTTTTAGTATTAGTCTTCTATGATATAGTTATTGAAGAAAAACAGATGTGCTTGCAGTTGACTTGGAACTCATTATATAGATTAAAAAATGAAGACACTATTACAAATCTTTTTTCCAAAAAGGTATTTAGAGGATGAGGAGAAATGGTTGCTGTAGAAATCCCTTCTGGGTCTGATGCTAYTGAATGTCAAGATCACTCATCTTTTGCCATTGTATGATTAACAGTATCTTTAATTGTGACTAACTAGCAACTTACTAGCTGATGCTGGATGTTTTGTCTTTTTGAAAAGAGGCCAGGAAAAAGCTYGGTTTAAAACAGGGAATGGTAGGAAATTGCAGAAGGTTTATAATGCGTGTATAATTGAAAGAAGTTTAGTGTAAGTTTAATGTACTGACTTTGATAACTGAGAAGGCTATGTTGGAAACAAAAGGCTGCAAATAATACAGAATGGGAGACAGAAGAACTTCAGAGTAAGAAACTGGGGAATTTAATTCCTTGGGAGATCAGAAAAAATTTGACGAAATGAGTTGCTTTGGAGGTTGCACTAGAAGTCCAGCTGAGGGAACTCAAGAGTGGAAGCTGCAGGACCATGGTAGACTTCTTGCAGAGGGGAAGGTGGAATGTTGAGAGCACTGTGACCACATATGCAATAACAGAAGAAAGTATAATATAATTACTTCTCTATTTCTCTGCAAGTGTACTAATAAATATATTCCAATCATACAAATCAGTAACACAGGCTGAACTAGGTTACTTTACAGGCTAATTTGGACTATTTCTGTTTAAATGCAAGGCCTGATTTAGAGAAAAAGAAATTTATGTCATAAGATGGAGGACTAGCATTCTGGAGTGCAGTTATGTTGAACCCAAACTTGAGTGCCTAACATCTGGTTACCAAATGAACATGAACTCCTGTTACGTGGATGTCGCTTCCTGGCACAGAATATCACTGTGAGAGATATTTGCGGTAGTTTCTGYATGAGCTGGCATAGGTATTTGTAGTTAGCATAGTGCTCTGCCCTAGATGATAAACCCTGCTGAGAAYGTGCATATCAGCATGGTGTTACATATACAAATGGGCAATCARAAGAACATACATTATACAAGGATCAAAGAATTAGAATTTAATGAAATTAATGTTTATTTTTAGTCCAGTTACAGCAATGCTAATGCTCATAATCCCACCAAATTTCTGTTAAAGATCATTAATAATATAGAAAAAGCCGTAGACACAAGCAATTGGCCTAAATGGAATCGTGATTTTACCCATTTATATTACTTTATCAGTTTTCATGTGTAATCACATGTGCATACATACACAAAAATCTATCCTGTGAAAAATGAATAATGGTATATTTGAGAGTAACATTTCTAGGCACAACACAAGTCTTTTTAAAGACAACTGCTATTGTCTTTCCAAAAGTTATGGTAGGGATACTGAGTGGTAAAGAGAGGGTAGTCAAGGAGATTCCAGTAATTACTTGTGAGTTTCTGGGAAACTGAATCAGCAAAATGGACACCGAAATCAGTCACCTTTGTACTCTGATCTTATCATATAAAAGCAGTCTTCCTGCCTGTCACTCTGTAATTGTAACATCAAAGTCCTTTCATAACTTGTCTGTTTTTCCAGCCTAGAGAAATCATTTTGCTTCTTTCACATTTAAGAAGATCAACTTGACTTCCACATCACAAGGAATATAGCTGCATGGCCAGGTGCATGACATCTATTTATGTAACAAGGTGGCAGAGTGCAGGTTGCTTTAGAAGCTATACAGGCACCTTAGTGCAAGAACGGACAGTATGAATACCTCTCAGATGGGCTTGCTAGCATGAGAGCTATCAGGTACTAGTGCAGCTTCAAACCAGAAATTGTGTCAAACTGWTAATAAGCAAAACTGGCAAGTGCTGATTTTTATCCACTCATATAGACATGATCATTTGTGGACAAGGTCTGTTTCTAGCACAGCAAAGGTCTATGCTGCTTTTACCTGAGTTTATTAAAATTTCAGTTGTTTCTGCCCATAATTCATGAATATTCATGGAATTTTTAATTTGCAAAATTGAAACACCTCTATGCTCATTGTAGATTTTCTTTTGTCTTTAGGTTTACTACTGGAAAGTGCAGAGTCTATCCAGAAGGAGTAGGAGGCATGTAGAAAAAAAGATCCTGACTTTCAGGGGAAATAAGACTTTTGGAATGTTGCCYGGACTGGAGCCCTATAGTTCTTACAAGCTAAATGTTAGAGTTGTTAATGGTAAAGGAGAAGGACCTGCAAGCCCAGACAAAGTATTTAAGACCCCTGAAGGAGGTACGAAATGAAAAAGCTAGAGAATAAATAGTGTGCTATATTCAGAAACAGAAGGCTAAGAATGTAATTGCTGATTTAGCGTCTTGTCTTAGTATAGTCATATTCTTAATAATTAATAATTCTTGAGCTATTTTAAGGTCATCTGCTTTGTATTTACTATGTATTCTTCTTGTAAGTTCCCAGTTCACCCTCCTTTTTGAAGATTACTAATCCAACATTGGACTCTCTGACTCTGGAGTGGGGTTCACCTACTCATCCAAACGGTGTTTTGACATCATATATACTGAAGTTTCAGCCAAGTAAGTTGTTAATAAATCTCTAACTCTGTCTTGGGCTACATGCATCTGAAATAGTAATCTATCTTTTAAAAATAAATTATATTAAATTTATAATGTGCAAAAGGTATAATACTCCTATAATTTGCATTGTAGAGGCTAATTTTTAAAAGATTAGTATGTTGACAGTATAGATGAGCCTTTTTGGAAAACCTCACATGCTCACGTACATGTTTAGGATATTTTTGTTTCTTTCATTTCTTCAAACCATGCTTCACAGAAAAATGGAGGTAAAGTCCTACATATAGCTGACAGCTAAGTTAGAAGCAAGATGCTACCACTGATAAAGCTTATGTTCTAGCTGTGAAGAAAATACTATTATAAGTAGAACAAAATACATCCAGTTCTATTGCTATCTGCTTTTCCAATTTTCATAGTCTTTTAATTTTCAGATCAAAAAATAATAAATGTAGTTTTATAAGAATCTTTAATCACAGGACCATTTGCCGATACCAGAAAKGTACAAGCTTTAAATTAAACATGCATTGTTACCATTCAGCTAATCATTTCCTTAGAATCCACATGCCACTGTTTGTTTGCTGTGCCCAGAAATTTGTCAGCAGTGACGCTTGAAATCATGAGTCTCCTGTACATGGAATAAGTTCAGGCAGTTTATTCTTTTTCCACTTAACAACTTCCTGTGTTCTTTGGCATAAGAAAATCATGTCAGTATTTTTATTCCAAAACATACTGAATTTATTCTTAGTTAATTCAGAGTCATTAATTACCAGTGTTTCAAAAGTGTATTAGTTCAGATGATTTGATGTGGACTCAGTTATCTAGGATTCAGATGTTCAGTGTCTGAACGCTTTTGCTATCAGCTGTGTCCAAATGCTGGCATACCCGTGGATATTCTCAGTATACATTTCTTACAAGAGTGGAAGCTGAGCTTAAAAAACACGTAAGTATTTCTTGTCTCCATGTTAAATTTTTGCCCCTTGCATAGATCCTATTTACCCCATACGTGACTTTCTTTAGAAATTGTAAATTATCATTCATATTATCTGAAATGAACCACTGTTCAGCAAACAAACAAGCAAAATCAAAAGATGAAACCTGATTGAACACAATGGTATTTTTTCTAACTAACTCTGTTTTTTTTTTCTTGTAATAACAGTTAACAACACACATGAATTAGGTCCCTTGGTAGAGATAAGAATACCTGCCAACGAAAGCAGCTTGATATTAAAAAATTTAAATTACAGCACACGATACAAGTTTTACTTTAATGCCCAAACATCAGTTGGATCAGGAAGTCAGATAACTGAGGAAGCAGTAACAATTATGGATGAAGGTAAGATGGGTATGTATAAAGACAATCCAGTGAGTTTTAAAAAAATTGAGTTTTATTTAAAATGTTACTACTTTTTTGGTACATTGAGGAAATAGTCTCTATTAAAAGTTTTTCTAGCGCTTTCGTAACGTTAGTGTGCACTAATGAAAGATTTAAAATAGTTTTTAAGAAAAGATGTGCAAAGGTTTTCTACTGCAGCAGAAGCACAAAAGACACATAAAACCTCTTCATTTGATATAARCCTACGAGATCTAAGATTCTGTCTTTTCTAGACTTGACGGTATCCAGAAACTTTCAAAGTTTGTTTCATGTAACTTTACGTTTTAAGTGGTTTTCCTCCATTCACCTATTCTGCTTCGATGACCTCTTCTGGTCACAACAAAAATACTTAAATGATGCAGTTTTATGGCTAGTTGAGAAAATTATTTCTCTTTTAAAGTATGCAATAGCTTTTCTAAGATCTAAATTTTTACCACAGAGCTGGCAATAACTTGAAAAATTGCAGAAATAAATTTATCATCTCGGGCCTCAGAGAACTGGTGATATTGTGTAATGTTTAAAGAATCTTAATTTTGGTGTTTGATTTTATCACTGTTGATTTTTACATTTGTAGCCACTATAGATCTGAGATTTTGTCCATTTTTTTGATGAAGATGTTATTTATTTAAGTAAGAAAATTCAATAAAAGAAAAGTAATTTAAATCAAGGGGAAATTTAGGACATTAACATTTTATGATTTTGCACATCTTGATATTAAAAGCCTATTTTGTTACCATCTTTTCATGTGTTTTTCATAGTTAGTAAAATTACAGTTTATTGCAATTGCCATAGCTAGGTTGATATGCAGTACAATATCTCTAATGCTATATTAAGGTTGTATATGAACTGTATTTATTTTAAACCATGAATTTTAACAAGCATGAAAATAAAATTTAATAAATGCATGTATATTAACTTTTTGTCTTGTAATAGTCTGTCAATGTTCAGCATAAGTGTATTGTTTCTAATTTATTTGAATTAGTACATTTTATTCAGTCTGCATGCTTTTATGGTTTATAATGAAATTATGTATGTATGTTCCCTGTGGTGTTGTATCTAATTATATAGTGTTCCTATTTTTGTTTTCCTCCATTAAAGCTGGTATTCTCCGTCCTGCTGTAGGTGCAGGCAAAGGTAAAATAAAACTGCATGATTTGTTAATGTGTGGATTTTTGCAGTGTTGCTAACGGGGAGACTGCAGTGGTAAGGAGAGGACTGTATTTTAGTATACAAAATATTAATCAGTACTGAGAGGAAACATATATGATAAAAATCCAAAATACTTGTTAATACCTTTYATCTGTTTATTTTGCCACTGAGTTCCAGGGGAATTCATTAGTCTTGCTTCACTAAAGTCTAATTATTTCTCAACGTTTAACAGATGTATGTCACTGTCATAAATATTCAGGGTCCAGGTGCACTAGCACTGATTAGCCAGGGTGGAAAAAATGGCAGTTTTAGAAAGGATTTTTTTTTTACTGTGTGTGCCATGTGCATTTTTTTTTAAAGAAGTAGATTCTCACTGCTGATAAATGCTATCCATTTGATCACATTTATTTTATTTATAAGGCAACTGTGCATAGGACACAGATAACTGACAACACCCTCTATGTGCTTCTCAGTTCAAGTATCAAATTGAATACACAGGCCGATGATTTCATGCTCTTTCTTAGGTTCATGAATCTTGTGAGTGTACATTTGAGAATTTTTCATTGATTGAAACATATCATTTTTCTTCTCGACTTTAGTAATGCTCAGTTTTTTGTGATACGGTTCTCTTGTCAAATGTGATATTATTCATATTCTTGCACACAGTTTTTATGCATTTTGATGACTTTATTGTGAGAAATAAAGATAGTCCTGAAGACTTCTAAGTAGTTATGAACCAGAAAGGTGTCTTGATATGTATGTATCATTTTACTGCAGAGGTGTCGTTAACACCTATGAACATCCATGTTTCAGGTTCTCAGACTATAAAAATCTCAATTCGTATCTGTGCATGAGTATTCCGTCTGACATTTCTTTACAAACTTGAAAGAAACAGCATGAACCGTATTATACATATTTTTCCTACTTGATTATTAGGTATTTTGAATAATAGAATTTAAATAAATTTGAATAATTTGAATAAAAGAATTACACTCATACAAGTGAATACTGGCTAGTATTCAAACATCACTTCCTCCAAGCTCAAGAGTGGTGCATCCCTTTGAGTAAGAAGTGCAGCAAAAGGGGCAGGACACCTGCATGGGTGAGCAAGGAGCTCTTGGCCAGATTCAGAGAGAAGAAGAAAGTACACAGAGTGTGGAAGAGGGGACAGGCTACTTGGGAGAATTACAGGAATGCAGTCAGAGTATGTAGAGATGCAGCGAGGAAGGCTAAGGCCCACTTGGAATTGAGTCTGGCAAGGGATGTCAAGGACAACAGGAAGGGCTTCTTCAAATACATCAGCAGCAGGAGGAGGACTAGGGAAAATGTGGGCCYRCTVCTGAAYRGGGSKGGGGCCCTGGTGACAAGGGATACAGAGAAGGCAGAATTACTGAATGCCTTCTTTGCTTCAGTCTTCACTGCCAAGGGCAGCCCCAAGGAATCCCGGAGCCTGGACATGAGGGAGAAAGTCCAGAGAAGATAAGACTTTCCTTTGCTTGAGGAGGATAGGATTAGAGACTTGGGCAGGCTAGACATCCACAAATCCATGGGCCCCGATGGGATGCACCCACGGGTACTGAGGGAGCTGGCAGATGTCATTGCCAGGCCGCTCTCCATCATCTTTGAGAGGTCCTGGAGAACTTGAGAGGTGCCTGAGGACTGGAAGAAAGCCAATGTCACTCCAGTCTTCAAGAAGGGCAAGAAGGAGGACCCAGGCAACTRTAGGCYGGTCAGCCTMACCTCCATCCCTGGAAAGGTGATGGAACAGCTCATCCTGGATGTCATCTCCGGRCATATGGAGGAAAAGAAGGTGATCAGGAGTAGCCAGCATGGATTCACCAAGGGGAAATCCTGCTTAACCAATCTGATAGCCTTCTCTAATGGAATGACTGGCTGCGTAGAGGAGGGGAGAGCAGTAGACGTCATGTACCGTGACTTCAGCAAGGCTTTTGACACTGTCTTCCATAACATCCTCCTAGGCAAGCTCAAGAAGTGTGGGTTAGACAAGCAGACAGTGAGGTGGATTGAGAACTGGCTGAATGGCAGAGCTCAGAGGGTTGTCTTCAGTGGTGAGGAGTCCTGTTGGAGGCCTGTGGCTAGTGGCATCCCCCCAGGGCTCAGTACTGGGTCCCATCCTGTTCAAACTATTCGTCAATGACCTGGATGAGGGGACAGAGTGCCYCCTCAGCAAGTTTTGCTGATGATCCCAAGCTGGGAGCAGTGGCTGATACACCTGAGGGCTGTGCTGCCATTCAGAGAGACCTGGACAGGCTGGAGAGTTGGGCGGAGAGGAACCTCCTGAGGTTCAACAAGGGCAAGTGCAGRGTCCTGCACCTAGGGAGGAATAACCCTAGGCACCAGGACAAGCTGGGGGCTGACCTGCTGGAGAGCAGCTCTGCAGAGAAGGACCTGGGAGTGCTGATGGATGACAAGTTGACCATGAGCCCAATGTGCCCTTGCGACCAGGAAGGCCAGTGGTCTCCTGGGGTGCATTGGGAAGAGTGTTGCCAGCAGGTGGAGGGAGGTGATCCTGCCCCTCTVCTCAGCCCTGGGGAGGCCTCATCTCGAGTMCTGTGTCCAGTTCTGKGYTCCCCAGTACAAGAGAGACATGGAGCTACTGGAGAGAGTCCAGCTCAGGGCTACGAGGATGATCAGAGGGCTGGAGCATCTGCCCTATGAGGAATGGCTGCGAGAGCTGGGCCTCTTCAGCCTGGGGAGGAGAAGAGTGAGGGGGGATCTTCTCAATGTGTACAAGTACCTGAAGGGAGGGTGTCAAGGGGACGGGGACAAACTCTTTTCAGTTGTCCTGTGTGACAGGACAAGAGGCAATGGGCAGAAACTGAAGCACAGGAAGTTCTGCCTGACCGTGAGGGGGAATTTCGGAGCACTGGCACAGGTTGCCCGGAGAAGTTGTGGAATCTCCTTCTCTGGAGATATTCAAAGCCCACCTGGATGCAACCCTGTCTACCATGCTTTAGGTGACCCTGCTGAGYGGGGAGGTTGGACTAGATGATCTCCAGAGGTCCCTTCCAACCTTACTGATTCTATGATTCTATGATACCTGTGTGTATATATATATATAATGTATAAATGTATTTTATACCTAAGTGTATATAAGGAGATTTTAATATCAGAATATTCTAATCTATTTCTGGTAAATGTATATTTTAATGACAAGTCTTTCTTGCTGCTTTTTAATCAGCCCTGGTAGCTGGTAGGTCAGCACAGTACAGTAAAACTTGGGTGTAGTCCTGGACATTGTGACAAAAATGAAAATTAAGTTCTTATCATTTGTAGCTAGCTATAAAAACTCATGCAAGGAAAAATGGATTCTCTATGTGAAACTGAGGTCTAGTTATAGCTGTATCACAGTCCTTAGTTAGAAGAAAGCATCTTATTTGTAAGATCAGTTGGAGCAGCTTATGTTTCAGAGCTGTCAGTTTAGGTTCTCTGAAAACTTAAACAGATGCCTCCTTTTGGTTCCGTTCCATTTATGGTTTCGAAGAATTCATGTATTCCTTTAACTATCTAGCTCTTATACTTGCAATGAAAACTCTGCAACAGTAAACAGAATGGAAGCAATGCATGACATCTGTTAGGACATCTGAGTTGCTTCAATTTTCAGATGAATGTTCTCAGTGGTCACTTGTGTCAGCATGATTAACTGTTTCACTACTGATCAGGGACTACCAGGAAGGAAAAGGAGGATAATATTGCTAAGATCGAGTGCCAAATTATTTGGTCCCGTGAGTAGGTAGGTTTAGAAGACAGAAATACTCAGCCTACTTAAGAAGAAGCCATACCCAGCAGTGAATTTTTCTCCTCTGTCAAGTGCAGCAGAGCACTTGATAATCCATTCTTATTAATGTGGACCCAAAGCCACACCAAATAGAATATGAAATTTAGATATTTACAACTGTTTTGTGATCTATCAAAAACATCATCTCAGTTTTTGAGCAACTGGAATTACTAGAGTGATGCAGTTATCCTTTCTTTTTACAAGTTAAGCTCATTCATTCTGGAGGCTAAAAAGACAATAGGATCCAAATTCAGACAGCCAAAATTCAGTCAAATTTCTGTGCCTAGTGTTGTACCTGCCTCTGAAAGCCTACCAAGGACCAGTCAGAAACATTAGACACAAAGTCCTGGAAGAGTTCAAATCATTTAAACTTGGGCTAAGTATGCTACTTGAGACACGTTTCTCAGAGTGGAAAAAAAAAAAAGAGGGCGGAAGCAAATAACAGTACGTCTAAGAATCTTGTGGTGTCTCAGTATTCTTACTGTAGTCTGAAATACATTCCGTTTCTTGGCACTATACATATAGACAAAAGTGCCTGCGCACATACATGCACACAGTGTGCTTAGTCTTTTGTTACTTTAAAAATAACCAAGACTGCTGACTGCTACACTTGACATTCTTAACATTAGCCCCACCTGAGTTTCTCTGATCATAATGACTGCACTGATGTAGATATTTTAAAAAAAAAATCTCAATTTTTTCTAGATCAGTAAGTAGAGAAGCAAGCTTTGTTGCATTTTTCCCATAAGGTAAAATAACCATTTAGATGAAAATGTGGAATATGAGGACAAGGATAAAAGGTCTGGATAAAGGAATCATTTTTCATTACACCTTGAAAAAAMTTAGAGGGACAGAATACTACCGCAAACTGGAGACAAGATAAGGAAGAAGTTACTGTCTTCATTTAAGGTGGCCACTGTCTTAACCAAAAGATTCTTTGGACTAGAAAAGCTGTTGCATCAAATGACTGAAATACTGTGGATCTTGGCAAATGACAAAGAATTGAGTTTTGGTCTTCTCTTAGGCTCTACATTTCAGGGTAACTTAATGGGACAGGGGACATTCATGTCATTCTCTCACAAGCCTAGATTAGTAAATCGTGAGACATAGTATTTTCTGCTGAATATGGGCAAGCTCCCCTCTTACACTGTTTATACTCCAATTTACATTTCCTTTTCCAACTCTGTAATACTATGCATGACTTATAAAAATTATGACACTACAAATAAAAAAAAATGGKTTTAGTGACTTGTATTCTAAATGTATGTGTCTGAAAACTGTCTAGGTAAAATGCAATGCATATACCCAATATTATATAAGCAGTATGCATTGATACTACCATGATCTCCAGAGGTCCCTYCCAACCTTACCGATTCTATGTATTGACATCTGTCTGACAAGTATGAGCCAGATGCAAGAGAAGAAATTAGAGAGTAAGAAGCTGATTATATATATATAAAAAATAAATTACCCATCTCTTAATGCCAGTATATGGAATTTGCTCTTGTATTTGTCTTGAGGCTTGAATTTTGTAACGTAAAAGTTGTAGATTAAAAAACAAACAAACAAAAGCAAAACCCCTCTATGTTTGTCTTACAGATTCTAGCAGAATATCTTACCTTATTCCTTCATCTTTTCTTGTGTATTTTTTTCATTTGAATTTATTTTCCACATTACATATGTGGATTACCTATTTTTTTATGGTATATTTCTTCAGAGCTTTTCTCTCATTTGACACTATCCTTTRAATGTGTACTTATCACTTGCCATTATTCATGGGGATCTGGTGAATCCCATGAAACTTGCTAAAGTTTTGATCTCTCTTGAGAGAGARTATATCCTTGCTAAAATCCTGTCATGTCTCATGTCTATCCTACTAAAATTTGTTGAATCTGCAGCCCAGGTCTAACTGTGTTATTTGGAGGAACTGTGTTCCTGAAAGGGATGTAAGGTTAAATATACAAAAAGCATTAAAGAAGCATAGGAATTAATTAAAAGAAGAAGAAGAAGAAAAACATTACTTTGGACACAGGTCTCTTTCTCAACGATTGGCAAATGCTTGTATAACATATCTCACTACCAGAATGAAACTGCTGAGAAATGCCAACTAAATCTTGYGTTGCATCACAGCATGGTAAACAGAGCTGAATTTTCTGGAGGTAGCTGAATAAGAAGCTTTTTTTGTAAAAATTGTATTTTACTAACAATCCAACCCCACCTTTTTTAGAGTCAGTCTTTTTGATAACAAATCTAGAGAACATAGTGCTTTTCTGATTTAAATAAATAAATAAATAAAATKAAAATAAAAGTAGTTCTCCCAAACACAAAACTTTTCTCCCTTTTGGCAACTGACACTTGCACACTGAGACTTTCTTCCAGCTGRCAATTACACATCTTGCATTTGTGAAGAGTGTGAGGAAAGATACCAAAGAAAGAAAAGGTTATCTGTAATCAGTGGTGTAATTAGAYTGAGAAGACAAGAGGCTGGAAAAATTTGCAACAAGCTTTGAATACAACTATTTTGACTTCAGGCTTTCATCAGCCATGTCTTACATGTTACATGTGTCACAATTCATGTTGCAAATATGGCACATGGAACAGATTAAAAACAAACTTTGCAGGCCTGCTGGGAAAATAAGACCGATCAGTAGTGAAAAAKAGGAATAACAACAAAATTGATGATTTTGAAAATAGATATGCTACCGAACAAATTCATTGGTGTACTGTCTTCAATAATAAAAAATAGAACTTAAATTTGACAAAATATTACACAAGGATAACTGTACAAACAGCTACTGGTAAGAATCGGGTAAGAGTACACCTGAGAAATGTAAGCATAAATCCACTTGAGAGGATTTGGAAACTAAGACACCAAGAGAATGAAGACAGTTTTCAAACCCAACTTGTTACATGCACTTGCATATGCTGAAAGAAACTTACTACCTAGTAGGTATTAAATCTAGCAGACAACTGTTTAATCAGAGAAGAAGCTGGAAATCTGAGTTAAAAGAAAAAAGATGGAGATAAAATGCCATTTTTTCCAGGAAAGGTAGTTATTTACTGGAGCAATWTGCCAAGGGGTGTCAGCACCTGTGTATATTTGGAGTCTTTTGCACTAGACAAGGTAGTTTACTTCATCCACAAGTGCCTGGGCTTGCAGAGGGAGACGTTAGGTGGAGTTCTGGGACCTTTCTGTGCAAGAGTTGCACTACTGTTAATAGTTTCTCCTGGCTCTACCATCTGGTGACAAATATCAGTCTTATAGTTCTGCTGTGAGTCAGTTGTGTCTTGTGGCAGACAAAGGCAAAACATCAGAACATACGGGTTTGAGAAAACATRATTTAATGAAAGGAAATGGAACAAGTTATATTTAGCTTTCAACCCTGTAGCTTTCTTGCACAGAAAAAATACTAAGATCCTGATTGTACACCTGTTCCAAAGCACAAATGAAGAAGGATCTAGGACTCTGCACCCTTCTAAATTTAGAATTTGCTATTCCTTCTTCTCACTACCTTGAAGTGGCATAGAGAAGTAGGATCCCTTAAGTCACCATACTGTATATAATTGCATATTAGCTTCTCCATAGACCACCCTGGCTCTGGTATTTCTTAGTGTTTTTGTTGTTGATTTAGTAATCTGAATGTTTTTTTTTTCCTAAATCTGTGGTTTTCTATTTCATTTTTGCTGAGRTCATTTTAAAGAGTAAATAAATGTATTCTTTGTTATTTTTGGTTGGTGAAAAGCATTTGGGCTGATATGTAAAGCATATAAGCACAACTTACCTACAATGAATAACAGACAAAAAAACACTTTAATGATACAAACATCAAAGGTGGGAATAGTAAGTTTAGTTCTCATTCATCATTTCAATCTGTATTAGTGGAATGAAGTTGGTAAACTAGTACTGTGAAAATTTATAATTGCTAGAAAACATTTTCAAATGTATCCATCTATTAAGATGATATCCTCTATTATTTATCAATTAAGAAGATTTCATCTATTAAGATGCAATTTTTATTATTTAGGTSTTTTTAAAAAGACTAAGAAATTACAGTTTTCTGGGCACTGTACTCCTATTGTTTACTCTGTTTTAGTGGATTATATACAGGAGGGWTTTTTTTGAGAAAATAATTTAACTACATGGATACAAACTGTGCAGCACCACTTGGCTTGAGAACAGGGCTTTGCCTCTTTTATTTCCTAGTATATATGAAGCCATTGGAATTCTATTATTTGACTTTACTGAAGTGAGAATTCCACCTCTGGTGTTTTATGGTCTTTTGAAAAGCATTTTTGATGTGGTTTCCARCATAAAAGATACGGTTTTAGCAGGATAGAAATGTCTGGTGCAAAAAGTACTGCAGTAACGAGACACTTTCGTTAAAAAATAATTTTGTCTTGCTCTTTGAGGAACATCTGCTTTGTATCTGCGGTAGACTGTTAAAATCTATTTTCAGTAATATTAGGCTTTTCAGAGATAAGGACATTGTGCATATTTGTGTAAAATACTACTCTTGAAAGAAAATGTTAATAAGACACTGTACCTTAAAATACATAGCCTTTTACATTCCAGTGGTTTGCATACTACAAGTCAGAATATTTTCATACTAGCTTTCCAGATATTTTGCTASTACTACATTTTAAGAAAGCTTTCATCAACAAGTTGAAAGAGGATCATCACAAATTCAATCTATTAAAAATTAATTTTATTAGTTTTATTAGTTTTACCTGGTCATAATTCAAACTTTTTCAAGTTTTGTTTTGTGTCTTTAGTTGTGAATTTCATCACCAGTGTAGTTAACTGTACCTGAGATTTTTGACAGATCAATTTTTCATAGACTGATTTAGTAATGAGGTATATAATAAAAATACATGCCTTTTTCTGAGAAAGGGTTTATATAATCTCAGCTGAGAATTCTAGTCTTCAAAATACAAGTTTAAAAATGCTAATATTTTTTCAGTGACATCACTCATATGACAAGGCCCTTTTATTTATATCTGAATTGTATGTACACACAAGTGTGAGTAAAAGTGGCCCTTGGAAATTCTAGGCTTGTAATTCTCTCTCTTTGTTTAACACCACATAAAGAACTGTAATATTAGTATCCCTGGTTAGTATCCTATTTTAACTGATTTTCTGGAGCCAAGAAATAAAATTCTATGGCTAATTGACCCCTTCCACCTGTGAGTATAGTGTCTACCCAAAAAACACTTGCTCTTCAAGATGTTTATGATTACTCTGCAAAAAGTAAAACATGCAAGGAGTAAATCTGGTATTCTAGGGTTTGAGGAAATTGTTGATAGGTGAACRAATGCTTAAGATGCAGTTAATCCCTAATGTTATTGAAGGAATATTCTGTAAAAGTACACACAAAAATCAGTTTGTTTTCAAATGAAAACATTGAATGAATTGTATGAATTAGCCATTTCATATTTTAACAAGTAAAACTGATTGAATCCTGCATGAACTTAGATTGTGCATGTGTTACTCACTTAACAGGTAAGGTTTTACTGTGTTACTTAAATGTTATTTTCTGATGCAAAGTGTTTTTACTCTTTATTTTTTCTTTCCTACTATCTCTGATCATGAAGGATATTCAGAAACCCTTTTTGCAACCTCCCCAGTCATGCATACTGTCCGTCCAACATTCTATAAGGGTATTGTCTTCCTTTTTTATCATTACCGATACAGTAGAGGTAAAATCCTGTAAAGGGCTTGCAGCTGAGGCATTTGCAGTGCATTCAATGACWCTTGGAATAAAGGGAGAAGTGTACTTCCCTTATACCCTCCATCCTCTCCTGCCATTGCCTGTTACCCTTAGAATATTTTCAGTTTTCGGCTGTGCACTTTACTTTCAGATGAATAGAAATAATGTTTTTGAAGATTTTTGGCAATTAGGAATTTTTAAGTATTTGGCAATCTTAGTGAATTAGGGCATGCTCAGTAGAGTACAGAGATTCTACTTTCTAATTTCATAGTATAGTAACTGTTTATGATTGAATTACCATATATACTAATTCAGTCACTAATTTCCCAAAATTGAAACAATGATGCATATAYTATACTTTCCCTGAATATGGTCTAAATTAGCATAGTAGATTCTTAAATTCAATTTTTTTATATATGAAGTCACAATTTCATATTCTGCTTTGTTTTTCTATTGTGTATTCAGTGCAACCACTTTACCCAAGGATCAGAAATGTTACAACAGCTGCTGCTGAGACCTATGCCAATATCAGTTGGGAGTATGAGGGACCAGATCATGCGAGCTTTTATGTTGAATATGGTGTAGCAGGCAGTAAGAAGTCATTTCATTAAATTATTCTAAGTGTTCAGATACATTTTAAAATATTTTGGTAGTAAATGTGGTCCTAAATTGATCCAGTGTTCATGATCACTCTTAAATGTCGAGAAGAATTATTTTTTAATTTTATTGAGAACTCAATTTTAATTGTAATAAACATCAATGTGTAGCAGCTATCAGTCTTTATTCCTTTGTATTTTTTTCAATTATTTTGAACATGAACTTCTAAAAACACAAATTGATTTAAATTGTTTATCATGCAGTAATTACATGTATGAAAATATGATTACTTATAATTAAACAGGATATAATTGTTCTCTTAATTATGTTCATTTCAGTTTGAAAAARAGTAAATAAAAGACCAAAGTGGAACAATTGTAGTAGTAAAATTAAACTTTAAAAAGATATAAATGAATTTGCATGTTTTTATTGATATATTTTTCAATCTTTAATAYCTTTTTTATTTTAGTCCTAGTAATCATTCAAACATAGAAAGTCAGTAAATAAAACCAAAATACTTTTATTCAAATACACTGTCCTTCTAAAATCATGACTAAAGATGGTCAGTCTAAAAATTGGAATATAAATGCTTTTTTCTGGATATTGTTCAGAAAAGTAGCTGAGACTCTATTAGAAAAAGATACAAGAGAATGAATGTTCAGGAAGTATGATGTGTTCAGATTTTGAAGTCGAACTTGTCAACCAAAATAAATAYTGACTAACTACTAGAATCGTAATCTAATTAAGTGATTGAAATCTATTTTCATGTTTACTATAATTGAAAATTCATGAAAAATTCAGAAAATAGATGAAAATAGAATTTCTGTAGTACAATGGAACAAATGTTTAGTTCTCGTAATTCGTGTATAATGTCTTGATATTGCATGCAATATATTATTTTGAGTTATAATTTTATATAAGGTTTTACTATTTTTGAGAGAGTAATTACTTCTTTCAACCAACTAATAGCTTAGTCAACTAACTATCGGTAGTATTTTGTCTAGATGCTTTCAGTAACACATAGATAATAAAATTCCAATATGTTGTTTTCCTAAAATTTTTGTAGGCAAAGAAGATTGGAAAAAAGAAATTGTAAATGGTTCTCGAAGCTTCTTTGTGTTAAAGGGTTTAACACCAGGAACAGCATATAAAGTCCGGGTTGGTGCTGAGGGCCTGTCTGGTTTTAAGAGTTCAGAGGATGTGTTTGAGACAGGTCCAGGTGAGGCACACTATACCAGTTCTGTATCGTAGTCAGAATTGTGATAGACYGAGCGCTGAAATACTGAACGACTTCTGGCAAAGAGATGTTGTAGCTGACATCTGTATATGTTCCTTTTTTAGAGCAATGTTGAACTATTTTATGAATTGCTAGAAATGCCAGCATATTTATTTTGTAGGTTATGAATGTTTTCATCCTTTCAACACACTCTGCTTGTCTGTTATTTGTATTAGGGGCAAGATGCTCACTGCCCACACTCTGTGTGCTGTGCACTGGAGATAGACTATTTCATTTGCTTCCACTTTGTGTTTTAAATAATTTAATTAGACTACTGTATTTAAAAAATGTATACTTTCAATACCAAAATCTGATCTAAAATGTTTACATAATCAGAAGTGCAGATTCAATTTCATGTTTCCTGTAATCTGTTTAAACTACTGCTACGGGATTTCTAGTTATAAATATGTATTTTCCTATCATACTGGTTTCGTGTAAATATTTACTTCACAAACTGCCTGCTGTTTCAAGTTCTTTACGTATATTTTCTATAGCAAATATAAGCAAATTAGTAATACTTCTTCATTTAACTCTAAGAGAGGGCTTTATTGGGAGTTTTTTGATGTTATGCTAAATATGTTGTTGCCAACATAGCATGTTCTTGGTTAGCTGTTGCCATTTGTTGTGTATTTGCTAGCCACTTCTGCTCATTCCAAGCACTTTGGCCCGTGCATAGTTATTTAGCAGTAGTCTCACCAAATACAGAATATTATGATTTAAGAAAGTAGTTTAAATATGAAAATATGCCTGAACAATATGAAATAATTATCAGATAACAATGGCAATGAATATGTCAGTTTGAAAGTGAGTACTTTCTAAAATCATAATTTTTTGCTTTGTTTTGTTCCATTTCTGTTCACAGTGTATCATGTTGCTATAGGAAAGCTTTGAAAATATGGTACCAAATAATAGTGCCAAGCAATATGTATGGGCTAAATGCAGAGGTTGTTTATGCCTAGAACAGCTAATGATATAAAAGCAGATATGTAAAACTTCATGCAAACATACATCCAAAGTCCAAAGCAGCAGTAAACAAAGGATCAAGACTGTAGTATAATTCAAAACAAGCCAAATGGGAACATCCCCAGAAGCACCTTGCTGAACAGAAAATACTGAGTCGGTAGATAAGCAGTCCTGTACAKACCTCTGAAAGAATCAGTTGCCTTGTCTTACGCCCTTGAGCAGTTAAGGAGGAAGGGAGTWTAAAGGTAGTCTTCTCTGATCTTGATCAAGGAAGGGTTTGATGCACAGTGCTGTGATTYTTACCCTAGTGATATACATAGCATATTTCTTGCACAAAAATGTTGTATCACACTGTAGCCCAGATCCAAGCTGTTAAAACACTGGGGAAAAAAACAAAATGGACAAAAGAGCAAAATACTGGAATATGGAATGTGTCCATATTCCAGTTAGGAAGAAATTATCTAATAAGGAAGGAAACTGCAAGATTTAGCATATGAGGCTTTTATCAAAACTTTTTCTTCAGCAAGCATTCCTGTAGAGCGTCTTCATAGTGTATGGTTTTATTTTTTGAGCCTACCAGTGTAGTTTATTGCTTTGATTCCTGCATTAGTAGCTTCTGCATTTACAAAAATAAATGTCTTTCTGCCTGAAGCAGATAATTTGTTTAGAGTGAGCAGGAAATGTGCCATTTTTAAAGTAGCACTGGGTTCTACAGGCTGTAGAAACCCTTTCCTGCTGGAAATACAATAAGTTAAAGAATACAGGAAGCTGCATAAGTAAGTTTTCATCTTTATTCTTTCTCATCTACCTTGCCTATTTTTATGCATGGGTTGTTTTGCTCAATGCTACTTTTTACTGCATTTGAATGTTAAATGTGCTTTTATGTCTTGCTATAGTATTTATTATACAACCTTTAATGCCTTATTATAAACACACGTTTGTAAAAATCAAAATAATTTTAACCTTAATGTGGAAACAAAAGTTTGTATTAATTTGATTTATAGTTCAGAGGTAGATTGCCTTTGTGATTTTGTTTTTTAAGATTGCCTTTATATATATGTATATACACACACATATATAAAAAACTTTTAGACATTTTTATACAAAAATGGTTTAAATTGTCAGGAATATAGGAAACAATTTATCAAATATCAGAAAGCACAGTCTTTACCAATGTCTGAGAAATCTCCTAAATGTAATCCTATAATAACCAAACACATTAATTTATTATCTGTTTAACTGAAAATCAAATCATAACTGTGCTCAATAAAGACAAAAATAGGCAGCAAAATAAAGAGTTAATTTTTGCCTAGTAATTCTATGAAATTTCTATATAGAATGGAGACTAGGTACTATCTCCGAATGTCACACGTACTTTTAGTTTTCATACAGCCCATGGAAAATCCTCAGGGGTCTAGGACCACACACAGCCCATGTTTCCAGACTAGGTCAATCCCAGGCTCTGAGATACATGACTGATAAGTGAAGTGAGACTGAGATAGGAGTTTAAATTCTGGCCCGTAACTGAATATTACTATATTTTATTGTTAGTGTGCTTGCCAGCCCAGTGCCAGTCAGCTGTCTGCCAAACAATGCCCATGTAGTTCAAAGGATGACCCCAGCCAGTGACTCTTCCCAAGAGTCCAAGTTTTGGAAGGGGAGAGAGTTAAGCTCTATCACCAGGACTTGGGGCTAGAAAACTGTCAATGCTTCATTGAAAAGAGCTTCTCTGGGACATGTCACCATGAGCTTTCACTTAAAGATGTATCTTCTGTAAAGAGAGGTGAAAATCTTTATGGGGCTCTGGGACTTCGACGTTTCTGGGAGTATGGCTATGTACTCGCATTGTCCCCACCACTTGAGTGGACAAGTTCTCTCTTAAGGAGAAGATCTGGGTGAAATATGTTTTGCAGTAAGAGCTAATGTGCTCAAAGACACCAAAAAAGAGATTGACTGAAGGTGTAAAGTATAACTCATCCTAGTGCAAAGTGTCCACTAAGCTGATATCCAAAGCACTTCTGACCCTTACTAAAATCCTGGGTAATTTACTGACTGCGATCCATCTTACCTTATTTCATGAAGCCAGAAAAAAACAATGCTGAACCAAAAGGCCATGTGAGGTATGCATAGAAAGCCTTTTGCATGTGACTTTCCGTATTCGTGTGGRAAGAGGATCTTTGTCTCTATCTCCCCATCTCGAGAGAGCTCTGTTGGGCAACACTTYCTAGGAGATTTGGGGCTAGAGGCAAAGGTAGAGAACGAACTAATAAGGTTGGGCRGAGGTCCACCTTCCTCCCATTTCTTGTTGACTTCTATCTGTAGCACTCCCCTCACCCTTCCGATTTTATCTCAACAGTAAATCCTAAGGTCAGGTTTCTGTAGTGGGTTTCCAAATAGGACAGTAGGAATAGGYTTCACCAGGAAATTCTACCTAATGTCTTGGAGACTAACAGTAAGATTCCTGTCCCTAAATCTCATAGATAGAATTGTTGCCCTTGTTAAAGACTATAGTGTTTCCTCTGTAGTTTGTTTCTCACTTGCATTATCTTCCAACTAGAGTCAAGATCTGGACAGAAAGAGTGCCAGTGAAGGGCTTCTCAGTCACACTGTGCAAGGTCATACAGTAATGTTGAATCATGGCAATCGTGAAAATTGTAGGATGAGATATGAGATTGAGGAGAAGAAGAAACCATAATGCTTAATAAGGCTTTAAAGGATGCTTTGTTGTTGATTACTAGTTGAAATTGAATGTTAAGGTCTTGAATGACCCATCTGTTGCCCTGTTTCGACTAATGGATGTGCATTAGCTAATGAGTATTGGCTTTTTGTTCATTTTGAGAATGCAATCCAAATGTTTGTATTAATTATAATTGCAATTTCATTCCAGTAATTTAATCAGTGTAAAATGGTTCAGAATAGTTTTGAGATTTGTGAAAAGCAATGTGGGATGTGCAAAGCAGTAGTAATAGTTGCGAAGCATAAATGATGAACTAAGTTGGCAGAATGCTTATATATTCAAAAGGAAGTTCTGTGTATTTGTACTTGCAAACATTTTAAATAATGGAAATATTCCCMAAATGTAGTACCATGTTTTTTCTTATTACTGATCTTCATAGTGAGTGTTACTCTTGTGTTATTCTTGTGTAATTAATGAACAATGGATACTGGCTTTTATATGAATTACTCTGACATCTAAATGCAGCAAAAAATCTCATGTTTCTTTTATTCTGCAGCAATGGCAAGTCGGCAGGTAGACATTGCTACTCAAGGATGGTTCATTGGTCTTATGTGTGCTGTGGCTCTTCTTATCTTGATTTTACTGATTGTTTGCTTCATAAGGAGGAATAAAGGTGGCAAATATCCAGGTATGATATATAATAATACAAGTAAAAATTGCTGGTAATCYTAGTAGGACAGATCTCAGTTTTATTGAAGAAATTAGATTTGTTGCTGGTTGACATTTACATTATGTATATGGGAGATCAATCCTGTCATTTGGTAGGCTTGTTGGGAGCAATCTGCCTATTGGTAGAAAATTACAATCTATTTAAGTGTAAGAAGGGTATCTCCCTCTTTCCTGGAGGGGGGTATTATACATTACCGCCCTAGCATGGTTGATGCTTTGTTTGGGAATACAGGGCTCTCCCAGCAGGTACTATATGCCCCAGTTTCTGAAGTCTAACACAAATGGGTTTAACTCACTAAATTGAGCTGAGTTAGAATTTCGTTAGTCTGAAGGCCTGGAAACATGCCAGATCATACCTGCCTTGTTATTTAATGTGCTGGGAAAACAGCATTTCATAGGAAAATTGCCTTCATAGATTATTTTGTTTCAAATATTCTACTCTCCTTAAATTTGGATTTACTCAGAATCTATGTCTTCTTCAAGCTCTGTGTTGTTGGAGCTAAATTTGAAGTCTTAACCCTCCGGTTAGGATTTTTTTTTCTTTTAGAAGGGTTTTTCTTTATAGTTTATTTGAGTGTTAGGCCCTGCAATGGCTAAATATGTTTCATAATTTGTAATTAAAGATAGGACCTATAGAATGTGCCTCCTCTATCAAAACTCCAATCCCTCTGGATGTGTTTCTTGTAAAAGACGTATATGTATACATTCATGTGTTTGTGTCTTATATATCTTTTMTCAATAATTTCATGAAATTTTCTGTCCAGTACTATAGACTTCAAAAGTTTGGAAAATTACATAAGTATCCAGGCATTGGAATATTTGTCAAAGTCAACTCAAGCTTAACTTTAAGTGTATAATTTCAATTTGAACATGAACACAATGGATATGCTTATACAAATACAAAAAAAATCCATACTATATTTTAATTTCTGCCACTTTTTTGATCAATGCCTTATTTCAATTAGCACTTCTGAAAACTAGTGTTAGTGAGCATTTAAAGATTTTCTTCTGTGTATAGGTAGATCTTTCATAGCAGAACTTAACATATCAGGTGATTTTTACAAGAAGATAAAATCACCTTGATAAATAAAAGACTCCTACTCTGCCCAGAAAGTCTAACTATTTCATTGTTTTATGGTACAGATGAAGAATTGTAGTACAGCAAAAATAAAGTAAGGGAAGCTTCTGACCCAAAAGCTTTTGCCAGATGATTAAGGAATGCAGTGTTATGTAAAAGTTGAATGATAGGCTGAAGAAATTTCAGTTATTTTTCCTAATATTTGGAGTTTGTTAAGAGAAAATGAGAGGGTATAGGAGAAGTGACTATTAGTTGAGAGAAATGAGAAGGACAGTTAGAAGGAGGGTGGAATAAGTGAAGTGATAAAACAAAAGCAGAGGAAGACTTGGAGTGAGCCATYTTTCAGAAGAGGGTAAAACATAGCTAGAGTAAAAGTGTAGAAGGCAGTTGGATGCTGGTAACGTCATCAGCTTGTGGAAGTTCTTACTGTGGTGGACTTCAGCTGTGTCTGATAAGATTTCCAGGGTCAGCCTATATCCATTTGTACCAGTGACTCTAGAACTAATTATATTTCTGGTGTCATTGCAAATGTCCTGTTCTGCAGATGAACTGACAAATGAAAAGCACAACTATTTATACTTTTTTTGTCTTAGTTTTAGCATCTCATCTTGAGCTTTTCAATACGAAATTTTAACAGCCAGATACATTTCAAGGTGTTATGCATTGTCATCATTTCACAGTTGGAGAATACCATCAGTAATTACTCATATTATCTTAAAAAATGATATGTAAATTAATTATATGCAAATTAAGTGTATAAATTACCGGACTATGAGATTATATGTTGGATTATATGTTGGATGTAATTATCTTTTAAACAAGGAAAGGATTTGAATGAAAACTAGAAAAACATAAATGCAAAGGCACAGAGGAGAACTGTTAACAGTAATTCCAGAAGTCAATAYGTTGTTATCCTCTTGTCAACAGTCTCAATTTATAGGAATATGTATTTTATATAAACAACTGTTTTCTCAGGGACTAGTGGGTTTCAGTGCCAAAAGACTGTGTATTTTTACRTAGTAAAAATACATGGTATTTTTAGGACTAGTTGCATTCTTATCAGTGAGTGATTACAAGTTTACTAAACCTATCAGGAGGATGTATTTAATTGCAAGTTCTGTAAGGGACGCAATTATGTTAAATTTAGGTCTAGTGTAGGCATTCTTGTTTTACTCTTGATCATGTTATATAAAAGAAGGAATGAACAGACTAAAAGGCTTTTTCCCAAGTTTAGTAACTTTTAAAATACGATATAATATTCCCCTGGAGTGTCTATTAGAGAACCTTTACTGCATTGCATAATGTGAAAGGAGAATGGCTACAAACTAACAGTGAACATATGTGATACTGATTCAATTTTATCGGTCAGTATGAAAGGAATATCARGAGTGAGTAGAGAGTATGGATAAGTAAAACAAAATTATTCAGATTGCAATAAACAATAATTCTATTAATAACTTAAGTATTTTAGTAGGCTTTTTAATAGAAAACTCCCTTTAATGCTAGAGGTGAAAGGAAGTTTTACTAATGCCAATTGAAATGCAATATTTTTAACTTGATTTAAGATAAAATTCTGTAACTAATTATGAGATTTTTTTTCCTTAAAAATGAAAAATGTAACAGCCTAAGACTTCAGTTCAGAGAACAGGCTTTACTCAAATATGTTCCTGCCAAATGTGATCAGTATGTGAAATTAGGATCCTAAGTCTTTCTAGTCTTGCAATTTAATGATTAAAATTCCAATTTCAAATATTTTAGTGAAGGAAAAGGAGGATGCACATGCTGATCCAGAAATACAACCTATGAAAGAAGATGATGGAACATTTGGAGAATACAGGTGAGTAGCTGATGTGATTTGTCATGATCACTACTCATATCACACATATACTTCATATAATAACTCACTTATTAATTCAAAATTGTAACATTTTTCACTCTTGACAAATATTCTGTATTCAGTGTTTTATCGTACTATATGTAGATGGTATTTCAGTTAGACCGCTAGAAGCAATATTAAACACCCAAGATTTCTGAATTGAGAGAGCTTAGAATGTATTCTAAGGATTGTCCACTAATTCAAGTTGAAGTCCAAATTCAACTCGAAAGTGTCTGAAAGTGAGGAATCTTTGTTTACAAGCCCATCTTTCAGATAATTAAATATCAGATACTATGTGCTTTTCAGATAATGCATGCTTGCATCCTTAGGGTTATGGCACATAACTGCGTTTTTTTGGAAAATACTTTTCTTATAGAAATTAATAAAGACAACATRGTGTTCCACTGCCTGGAAAATAAGCTAATTTCAAATAGCTAACAATACTAACACTTAATCCAATAGCAAAAAAGAGATGTTAAATAAAGAGAGAACGGCCTGAAAGAAAAACAAATTTCTATTTCATCTTTTTTTTGTGYAAGAAATATAGCAAGCTACTTCAAAGCATGCCACCAGCTTTTTTTCCTGGTTGTGTTCCTTTATCCTAAATATATGTTAACTGAATCTCCTTGCAACACAGAAAACACACTTTGGCAACTCTGTTCATATAACAAATATGGGTGCGGTTGTTTATTAACAAAGAAGGATTTTATTTGCTGTATTTTGATTAGCTCAGGAAATAATGTTGTTATTTTCTAAATATGTCAATGCCACTATATTTTACTTGGGTGTTATGAAACATTTTAAAGTGTGTTCCTGTGTCAAAAAATTGTAAAGGCAGTTTATTTTTTTATAGCTGTAAAATTTACAAAAGTGCATTGAAAGAAATTATTTTCATTGATTTTTTTTAAGAAGAATTCACTCTGTTTTGTAGTTTCTTTATGTAAGGCTGGAAGAGGTTCACAGTTTTGAATACCAAAGAGCAGTTTCTCTCAATTCTTTATTGATTAAAAAAAAAATCTGTTGTTCAGAATAGTGATTTATTGCAGTATTTTATTTTAAGCATGTATGAGGTAATTAAATTTATCTGATAAAAAGAGAGGTGTGAAGCAGTGGTTGGATGCAGATGTACATGAGTATTTTATAAGATTTCCTAGGTAGTCCAGTTTGCATTCTACTTTATGGCTCCTCTGCTTTTCTATATCAGGATCTTTCACTAGCTGAGACTGATCTTCAGCTGATCTACAGAGTTGTACAAGTTGTGTGGCTTGAATACATATTTACTCAGGTGTAGAATAAGACTATTCAACCTGTTTTCATGTGTGGTCTGTAGCAAAATTTGAATGTATGTCTCCATATTTAAATGGCTTCAGTTAATCTATAGAATCATCTAGTGCATCATTAAATGATTTTATAAGGCATTTATCAACCTTTTGTCTGGTGAATATGGACAGTTGCATGCATGGCTTTTCAAAGTTGTTCATATGAAGAAGCTCATCCTATTTACCATGCAAAACCTCTTTTCTRTATGGTTTTTTTGTTTAATTAGTCTGTATTGGGCTTTCCTCTTTTTTCCTTAGAGACAGGGCAGCAGCAGCAACCAGTCAGATTACAGAAGATATCATGGCATCCTCTCTGCAGCCCAGCATCACTGCAGACACTCAGTTCCCAGTTTGTCTGTCTCATATGGCACTAGTCACAATGCAGTGCTTCTTTGAGGAAAAAGGGTTTAGGTTTTCGCTTAAAAAAAAAAAGAAAGAAAGRAAAAAAAAGAAAAAGTAATTTTTGAAAAGTCTAGGAATTCGAGTATTTTGAACTTTTTTCATCACTTCAGGTCCATGTCTACTTGGACAGTAAAGAAAATGGACAAGAAAAGACAAGGTAGCTGTGCCAAATCTCCTGAAGCAGACTCTGTCTTTACCAAAGCAATTTCTGTGAGATCTGACAGATCCAACTTCTTCAGAAGGTCAGGGGATCAATACTCCAGCACCAGATCAGAGACCTCCTWCTCCAGGAGGAGGGCTAGGCAGCCTTCAGAGCTTACAAGGGTTAGTTCTGTCTCTGCTTCCCTCTGCCAAGAGGAAAAGAGGTCAGATGAATGGAAATACAGGCATGGCTCTAGACATCATGCTTCCAAGCAACAGATAATGGGGTCGGAGGAGGGCTCAGATTCTCAGGTAGGACAGCCTTCCCCTTTCCAGCAGCGGCTCGCCTGCCGCTCAGTTCGTGSCTCACTGGCAAGGCAACGTTCTTCTCTCCAGCAGTGTTTCAACCAGACCCCAGACTACAGCTCAGACTCAGAAGACTCTCAAAGTTCCTACCACAAGAAGGTAAGACCTTCTACTACTACTCATTTCTCCGAATCTGAAAAAAATACGATAGTAAGATCTATAATATTGCCTGAGTTGGCTACTGTGTTAAAGGATGCACTGACAGCAGCCAGACAAAGTATAACTTCTGTGGCACAAGCTAGCTCCCATTCAGTAAAGCATCCCAGGGTACCAATTACAGAAGTTCCTGTGGTTCCTCTAGAAGCAACTGGGAACAGTTCCCAAGGTTTTGAGTCTGACTGTGTGGACAGTTTAAAAGAACAAATGGCTTCTAGACAGGACAAATCTAAGGCTGACAAGGCCTTGGAGTCATCCTCTGAAGATGTGGAGGTGTCATCTCAGTCCSTTACAGACGACCAAGAGGAACTGGATCACGTGCGTAAGTTTGACATAGAGAATCAGAATTACCTCTTCAAGCACATTAAGCGAGTGCTAATGTTGAAATCTTCCAAATCTGAATGCCCTTCAGAGGAGCTGCCCATCCCCTCTGAAGAAGGCAAGGTAGACAATGCCCTTCCTATCCATTCAGCAGTGGAAAATCTTGTCCATAGGATTTGGAGTAATCCTGAGGCAAAACATGAACCCCCAGCAGTCCTACATAAGGTGTATCCTCTTCCAGCAGATAAAGCTGCTTTGTGGGGGGCCTTGCCTGAGGTGGACAGGGCAGTGGTTACTGGAGATTCTGCACCTGCTAATGTGGATGCTCTGCCTGAAGATCCTACTGATAGAAAGGTTGAGGAAGCAATCAAAAGGTCTTTCAAGCTAGTTGCGGCCCAACTTGGAGTATCCATCTACTGCACCTATGTTTCAAGAGCCTTGCTAGTATGGCTGGAGGAGGAACAAGACAGAGCCAAAAAGAAATCGGTCCAATCCACTGCCAGGCAGAGGACACGTAGGCTATGTAAAATTGCAGCTAATTTCATCCATGATGCAGCTGAGGATTCTCTAAGACTCACAGTTAAAAATATGGCCTGCCTCACAGTAGCCTGGAGAGCTATATGGTTACGGCCTTGGACCTCATCACTAGATCTAAAATCTCGACTGCTGTCCTTACCATATACAGGTGGCAAACTATTTGGCGAATCTGCGGTAAAGATCATAAAGAATTTTTCAGAGCACAGACATTCCTTCTACCATCTGAGGAAAAAAAGATCTGTTGAAAGCTCTTTGTTTTCTTATCCTCACAGCTGTCTGAGCTCTTTCCGTTCTGCTCCTAAGTTTAAAGGAGGGAAGGGAAAGTATAAGGTCTCACAGTCCTTTCACACCAACTACAGAAGGACATCTCATTTGCATAGAGGCATCAGAGATATCAAGAGGAACTTTCTGACAATATAGACTTGCTTCTGTTTTTCTCAGGAACTGGGAAAAGTGGGAGATTTGGAAACTTATGGTGAAAAAGCACCAGTATTTTTGGGCAAGTAAGCCCAATGCTTAGGAAATCAGTCATTTCAAAGTAAGATTTAAGTAATTTTGCCACTAATTAACATTTTCCAGAAAAGTCATAGCTCTCAGATTTAGGGGGAGCTTTTTTCATGTTCAGTCGGTAGGCTTCCCAGTATTCCTGACATGGTCCGGACCTGTTTGAAGTTTTTCACTCTTCAGCTGTATTTCTTTACCTGAGAGCATACTTCCTGCAGAACCTGTCAACATGGGATTTTTCTGCCATATCAGTCTAATGAAGGAAATAATGCTTTAGGAAACTTGTTTTTTTTTTTTGGAAACCACTGAATAACTGGATACACAATCCTCCTGTGGCTGGAGATGTAACTGGGACTTCACATAACAAGGGAAAACAGTGCCTCTGGAAGTCTGTTTCATAGCAAAGCAATTGCATTATAATCCTAATGGTTTTGAGTTATAGAAGATTGATAAAGTTAATTGTGAACAGCGAATGATTATACCAAACCACTGCAAGAAATGCTGTAAATGAATGTTTGTTTAAAGAAAAAATAAAGACAAAGAGCTCATGCTCAGGTCAGCACAGGTCTACCTATCAGCCTAAATAAATTTCTGTGCTGGGACAAGAATCAAGAGAAATTAAGTTATCTTCAGACATCTTCAGACTTTTGGATTTGAGGATGGGGAGAGATTGCAAGTATGAATTTGTTAAACTTTGTGGGAGATATGAAAGGGAAGCTTTTCACATCTTTTATTACATGATATCTATGTTTTTTTTTTCTTCTAATAAGATAAAGTCTGTGAAATGTGCTCAGGAAGGTCAAATAGGACAAGGCCTCTACAGTGGTAGGACTGCTAGTGTCATTGCACAGGCTGTTTGCACATTTAACTGAATTCATTTGCCTCTTTTCTCAAGTGTTTTGATGCACAAAGTATTTTTTCCAAGAAATTCTTAGCTACTCTGAGAGATGCTCTGGAAATGGTTGGTGGACAACTTTGAGATTGTTAAGTAATATACTACTCTTCCACCTTTCTCTAGGTTGATTAACAATGTGGATATAGTTTATAGCTGCAATAGTATTTTTCTCTATTGTATTCTTTCAAATTTTACTGCTACACAGGTTTGTTTCTGGAGGATCTGCCAAAAACTTGTGCCATCACCACTCTCCATCTAAGCTCAGTTGCTTCTAACACAAGAAATAATGTCAATAGACTGCCTGAGGAGTCTTACCTCTGAATAGTCTGATTGGATTTGGCAGCAGTCTTACTGTGTCCTCATTCACACACACATGCTTTCTTTGATGGTTCCTAACTTAATTCTGGAACGTCCATGTCGCTGCTTTTTGAATCATTCCATTGATTTCATTTTATATGTTTTTTGTCCAGAAGACATAGTAAATATGAAAAATTTGATTGACTTTATCTCAAGCAAATTTTTCTTTAGAATTTTCACAAGGAGAGAGTCAGATTATTTGACAAACAGTTTTTTCAATCTATTGCCAGTTAGAGGAAGAGCTCAGTATTCCAGTTTTTACAGCTTCTGCTAAGACTGAAGATCAGTATTGCAGAGATGCTAGACACAAGCTACTTGGAAAAAACTAATATAGATGTGTGTATATCTTAACTGGATTAGAAATAGTAAACAGTTCTGAAACCTGGATTGAATCATAACACATAGGGGAAAAAAAAGTATAGGTGTACAGGGAAAGAGTTTTTCATCTACCTGTCTTCAAGATCYCTAACAACTTATAAGCATGAGCAAAAACATGTTCAGTATTAAAGCAGAGTTCCTCTTAAAATTTACAGAGAAGCCATAGTCTAAGGTACTTCTGTAGCTTTATGTGAATGTTTATGCCTAAACATTTCTGGGCTGTTGACCTGAGGGTACAGAAGAAGGGAATATATTCCCAACAGGTCTTTTCCGCATCCTCTTGTCCCGTAGCCCAGAATGGATTTTCTTTGCTTTGTGTTACTTTCATGCGACACCTGTATTATAAGGAAAAGTAGTATATTGCTAACCATATATTGAGTTGTTTTGCATGTTTATTAATGTGGCAAAGTTTAGCGGGAACTAATTGCCTGCTGGACTGCAAAAGCATCATAGAGCTGTCTTCCCCATTCTGACTGGTTGCTGCATGTACCCATTTCTAAGGAAGAAAAATTAGAAAGGTGAAGGAAGAAAAATTTGAAGGTAACACATTTTCGATAACTGTGATAAGCTTGTGAWATAGAAGTACTGTTTTTTAAAGTAAATTTGTGTTTTATGCTTGCCATTATCACCTTCCTACTTCTTTATATCTTTTAATCATTAGCTGCAAGTTTGCTATTTGTTTCATGAAGTTAAGAAGAAAAAGAAATATGTATTCATATATTAGCAATAATTTATGAAAAATATTTAAATCATGCTTTCAGAGTATACTTTAATATTAAACACACTGTTCTTACTAAAATGGCAAGTTACTGAAATGGCCTGATTATCTGTAAATATCAGTCTTCATTAAGATACTGTCATCCTTAAAAAGCTAATAATATGAAATTTATCTGTAAGACAACAAATAGTAAAAGTATCGCTGGATTTAACTTTCATGGCTGTCTTATCTACATGCAGATTTCATACACATACTCACCTCCTGTTTGGTTCCCAGTACTTACTGTCTCACTATTAATTGTAGGCACAGTTATGTGATATATTTCAAAATACTTTTAAATTTTCCATAGTAATTATATTCAATCCAACTTGTACTTTATTTTCCATTCCAAATACTGCACTAGGTAAGTATAAAAGTCAGCAAACAAAACCACGGGCAAAAACCAAAAGAAATTATTATCTATCATGATTGCATTTTGGAACAGTTTTATGAAAGATCATAAACAAGATTAGCAAGCCTCAGAGAAGATATATTAGAATTTCTGGCTTTAACATGTTTCTTCAGTGTAGTATTATGTGTTCCATAGCCAGTATTTTACAGTTCTTTGTGCTTCAGTATTCACAATGAGACAATCCAGCTACTTTTTCAAATTGCTTCTTGGCGGCACACAGAAAATCCATTATTTCTCCATAGCACCAGGGACCCTTCTCTGTTTCGCACCCTGAGGGTTATAAAATTGCCATCCAGAACACTGGTGTCTTSACTTTCTCTGCCTCTGTCTGTCTSTCTSTCTCTCTCTCTCTCGTATTTGTTTCTTACTGTTTCTTCTTCAATTTCTTCTGCTTCCATCAAAAATTCTATATTCATATCTAGTACAGGAGTCACAATCATAGTCCACTTTGATAAAGAATCATGGTGCGGTGGCATATGTTTCTTCTTCCTAAACAAGTGGAAAGCTCTCTGGGTAATCCCACTTCTCTTTTTACCACCAGAGTCCGGGCAGAACTTCTCTCTGGACTTCTGTGGTGCAAGAAGGGAGGGAATCCCCAGGTTCAAACTTGATTTCTTTTTTTTATCTGCTCTATGTGTGCAGTTACACCAGTAGTCACATCCATGCAGGTACACCTAGGTAAATCTGCAGTTTTGTTTGTTTGTTTTTTAATTATACAGACAGTAGAATCTGCATCATTACTAAAATATAGAAAAATCACAGATACAATGCAGACAACTGTATTTCTTCCTTGTTTAGATTATAAATAAATTTTATTTATTTAGAAACCAATGCAAAATATTTATAAACAAAAAATGTGAACAAGAAAACTGTAAGAGCAACACAAAGTAAAAGTTCCTGTATCCGGATTTATCTAGTTTATAAATTAACCTTTAGTTTTGTTTTGGATTAAACACAAAGATGTCTAAATAATTTTAAAATATTGATGAAGTACTTTTTATTTATCGTATATTCCAGCCTACTGAATTACATTGGATAGGATCATACTTCAAAATATTTGCACATTTTTCTGTCAATTTGGAATATGATACAAATGCAATTTTAATTTATTCTCATTCCTACTTATGGTGTAAAACAGTAAATTGTATGTACAATACTCTTTACTAGACGCTCTCATACAGCAAGCTTTGAACACTGCAGATCATTTCTCTTTGGGAGCAGAACCTACTACTATTTGAAAGTGAGGGCTTAGTGTTCATTTTGTTTGTATAGCCTGTTTCTAATGACTCTAATGCACTCTGAGGACGACGGACAAACTACATTTCTCTCTGACAAGAGCATTCATACCTACAATGCTTAAATACTGTATTCTCTCTTTGACCTATTAAATGCAATGTCCTTCCAAAATGATCTCTCTTAAGAAATACTTTGCAAGATAGTTGTGTTTGTACTATTACAAACATTTTCACCTTGCTTCCAGAGGCTTGGCATTTTGGAGTTGAATTTTTGTAAGTGTTAAACACTGTCTGTTTGCAATACCAGTGGGCACAGAAGATCAGTGATACAATATTTATTCTCATGCCACAAAGTCAAACTGACAGTCAAGTTCAGAGTTTTTGACTTCTTGTATTTTAATTTTAACAAGACGGTTTTCTTAGATGGAAATACGATTATATTCCTACCATTTCTCTCTTCCTATATAGAAAAATAAAACTTCTGTTACGCTTTTCTTTTTGTAAGTATATCCATATTAGAGATGTATCTTTTTAGGATATAATAGTTCAGTATCTTCCAAAGCAAAAAAAAAGGTGATGAAATATCTATGAGAAATAGCAGCTTAACAGAAAATTGTTGTAATGATTTTTAGTGAAATGCTTCTCAGATAGGCATTAATTAATCTATATGATCTTGCATATACTGTAAAGTTCTGGCCTATCTTTCCTTTCCTTTTTCTGTTGTCCTCCAAATCATAATCATCATTGCTAGAACATGTTATCAGTTGAAGATTAGGGTAGGGAGGTTGATCAGATAAGTAATGAAAGTGTGGAAGTAGCATCAGGGTGAGGTTAGCAAATAGAGTAAAGCATTTCTTCATGCCTGCCAAAAAAAAACTAAGCATGCTCATAACTGCTCATTTCTAGCCAATATAAGCTAAATTGTTGCTTTACCTGTACACAGTAAATGTTTTAGCAATTTTAAGAGCAGCTTCATAAAATACTGATCACTATCAGGATATGGACTTTGCTTTTCTTCTTAGGCTATTTTCATTTGTTTCTTCTGCACCCTTTTAATGGAATATGTAGGTCTCTTGAAAGGTAAGGTTGAAAATTGCAAGTCTGGCCTGCATTATATAACAAATTATTTGAAATGCAGCACTTTTATTTTCTTTTTACTAGTTTTAAAAAAAGTATATTTCATTTAACTAAATTCATTCTTCATTCACATTCAAGGAGTCAAAGAAATTAAGAAGTTTAACAGACTAACTTCACAGCACATTATAAGCTATTTTCTTTGAAGAACAAATAGTTTTTTATGTAACTTCACAACCCAATTTTAATGCTTGCAGTTACATCTAAATTGCTTCTAAGCCAAGGGCACAAGTCTTACCATTGAAATATCATGCACGATTAAAAAAGAAAAAAGAAAAAAAAAGAAAAACCACGAAAATCCCCTCCCTCCATTGAAGATGCTCTCTGTTTAAACCATTACTACACCATGTGTTCATGTCAGCTGCATCATATTGATTTGTCTCTACAATATGATATGGGATTGCTAAAGGGTTACAGGGCTGTGCACATGCTTTTTTTAAAACTCTGCATGCATGGCTGATTTTGCCTGAATAAATAATATATTCATTAATTTTTTTTTCTTGGTGCCTGTGTGTGTGTGTCTCCAGTGATGCAGAGGACCATAAACCTCTAAAAAAAGGAAGCCGGACACCTTCAGACAGGACTGTGAAAAAAGAAGACAGTGATGATAGTTTAGTTGACTATGGAGAAGGTGTAAATGGTCAGTTCAATGAGGATGGCTCCTTTATTGGACAATACAGTGGTAAAAAAGAGAAAGAACCTGTAGAAGGAAATGAAAGTTCTGAGGCTCCTTCTCCTGTAAATGCCATGAATTCRTTTGTGTAATCAAAGAATTTGTCCCCTTGTCACAGTATCTTCAGTTATATTTAAAGCACTTGTACATCCTCCTTCTTGAAATATGAACATGCAGGTAACAGAGGTCCTCACCACCAGATATTTATGCTGTGAGAATATGCAGGCCAATCTAATTATACGGTATAATGACACACATTAAGTAGTATGTTATTATGAATCAAAACAAGAAATTCGAATTTGGTTCCAAGCTTGAGTATTCTCACTTTATCGTTTTTAAAGAAACTGACACAAAAATAACATTGATAATAATATTTCCTGTTGAAAATACAGTATAATGCATGGAAAAAATGCTACACAATTCACAGATAATCTTGTGTACACTATAAATTATGGTTTGGTAATTTGTTATGCAGTCCTCAGCTGAATCCCTGGATATGAATTTGTTTTCATTGTCAGAGTGTTATAGTAGTATTATATAGAACTTCAATGTCTTTGTGGACATTGTTGTGAAATTGGTGACTTAATGTCTAGCTATCATATGTCTTTTTGTAAGACAGTTAGGAACAGTATGTACAGTATATAATTGCTAAATGATTTAAGTATGACACTTGCATTTGCTGATGCTTAATGAGACCCTATTATCTGCTCTTTGCTCCTCTTACTTTACAGCCTTCTTAATCTATCAAGTGTTACAGCAGTACAGTGTTCTATTTTTACATCAAAATACATTGGATTGATTTTAGGGCATGAAAGATACGCATTGCAATGCATTTTGGAATTTGTACAGTCACTGAAAGAAATGCTTTAAAATGAGAGAAACTATTCCAGAAAACACAGGGCAAAATACATTCAGTGCCTTTTTACAATATGCATTCCATAATGCACTGTACTATTCAATCAGTTGGTGCAGTAAACTGTGATTAGTGGACTACTATCATTGCCAAATAAAGTAACAATGTTAAAAAAAAAAAGTGTTATGAAACTGTTGTGCTRAAAAATGGAAGGTTTTCAATGTTTTAAATTACACAAAAAGCAGTATGATATTTTCCCCTTGAAAATAAAATACTCACTTTATAGACAGAGCACAACAAGTTTTCATGGCCTTAGAAGATTTCTTAAGAAAAAAAAAGTCAGAAATAAATTATTTAATAGCACAGCAAAATTATAAACTCTTGAAAAATAAATTATTCCAAAGCAAACCAACCGACTACACCAGCAAGAGTGCATTTCCCTCTGTATCATGGCCAGATGAACGTGGCATCTTTGGAATTATCCACACCTGGAAGCAACGTGAGCGTTACCACTGGGAACCACAGAATTCAAGGAATCTGACAAGTGCTAACAAAGTTTAGTGGTTAAAGATTACCTTTATCAGTTACAAAATTATTTTCTGACATATTATATCAATCAAATGTTTACCTCCAAATATAAATTTTTATAACAACCTATGGTTGAAGGAATGCTCAGTTTCATTTGCCAATAAATTGGTTTTTCATAACTTGCATCAAGTTTAATTTTAAGTAAGCTTTTTATATGTAGATATTTTGTTGAATTTGTAAATACACTTAAATGTAGATGCTATATGCTTCTAGATGTTACAAATAAAACAAGAAATCTTATGTTGTACTGTGTAAGAAGTACTATAGCCAATGGTGTGCATGGTATTTTAAAGCATCTACTTAAATACATATTTTTTTTCTGCTGTGAAAACAAAATAGTGAACTGTTCTACTTATTTACTGCAGATTCCTAATTAAACCACTCAGAGCTTTTGCCAGTGCATTACATTAGACTGTAGTACCTCTTGCAGCTTTCATGTATATTTTGTAGGTAAAGCACAACTGCAGTAATCACACATCTAAGTTAGCTGTAAGAAGCTTCTTTTGCACCTCTGAGCCTTCCATTGATCGGTTTTCTTAATGGGAGCAAAAATAAGAAATGAGTAATGCMAACACTGACTACAAAGCACAAAGAGAACGTTTCTGATAAGATTTGTCAATGGTTTTGGTAAAAGAGTATAATTTTACCCTTATTTGATAGTAGATGCTGAATAATCTGTTCAAGTGGGGGTAAACATACAGGCTCACTTCTGTAATAGTGCAACAGATTTTGTATTAAAAATAAATGTGGTTTTAAAATTTCGCTGTTTGTTCTGTTTACATTAGCAGTAAAAATCACATCAGATAATTAAGAAGTAAAAGTGGAAAAAACATGAAACAACTCTGCCAGAAGTTATTCCCATCATATTGCAGGAGTTTATGTACTGTATTATTTTCAAGATGTTGCATATCTTTACTTAATGCCATTTGAAAAAATGTGAATGTCTCTGACCATTTCCCATTTAAATTAGGTGCTATTTACATTTCCTTCCATGAATGCTTTAGTCAAAATAGCAAGGGCGAAGGCAAAGAGGAAGGACATGTTCCATACCTGCAAGAGTGAATAAGAACAAATAAAGGTATATATTCCAAAATGAGAACCATCAGAAAGGATTGTGAATGAGGAAATTGCCTGACATACAAAATGCTGAGCATTCATTTTTTAAATAATATGTTCAACAGTACRTAAAGTGAGAGAAACATCGCTTACGGTACAGGAAATCCAGTGTGATGCTCTTTTCATATCTTGTCTATTCTGTGTTTGAATGGAAACGGACAGGGCAGGAGCGCAGTTACTCTGAAGACTAAAGGAGAAGTGTGGATTCAGAAAATACATTAAAAAAAATGGATGTTTGGCTATGATACATGAAAGAAGGGTTTTATCAGAAGCCAGGCTGTTGGCTCACCAAGTTAGCCCTGTAATTGAAACCCTCTGGCTATTCCAGCCTCTGTCATCTGCTTAGTCACAGTTATGGCACCTTCAAAAACTGAGCTGCCTAGTTTTCTGTACAGGTGTATGGTGATTTTTCCAGCAATATGCGCTGATTGAGATGTATGAAATACAATTGTTTCTGTTTTGGTAATTCCTAGAGAGAGGGATCTGAATTCCCGCAGTTTTGTTGGAATGAAAGACTTCGTATGATAACTATTTTTGGAGATGCACCTTAGACACATTCCTTTGTGATTTTTCCCCAAAGTKTATTAATGCATAATGTCACTGGATTTTCCTTCTAATGATTTGCTTTTGCTTTTGGTTTTATTCTTACTGAAGTCGTCGTACAAATCCAGAGGGAACTGAAGAGGATAGCCCAACAAAAATTCCTTTCTTGTGATCTTCTCACATTGTTCCTTGGAAAATACAGTTTCCATGTGCTTTTCATGTCAGAAGCAAAGTGGCAAAAGATTTGTGAACTAAATTCTCTTCATTTGCAATCTGACCCATATTTAAGATGAGGCCTAGAGAAGTAATATATGATGAAATATAGTGTATAGCTTGAAAGCATTTTTTTTTCTCTGAAAGAAGAGTTAGAAAAAAAGGAAAGAAGCAGGAGGAGGATGGAATTTTCAAGTATTTCTCAAAGGTAATTGTACTTTGTTGTGTGTTCCTGTCTCTCCCTCTCTCTCAGTCTTCCCCTTTCTTCTACCACCTTAGGGAAGAACATTTCAGAGAGTTGGCAGAAGCAATGAGTGGTATCATAGAAGACAGAAATAACTGAATGTGCTGCTGGTAGGAATCTAGCCCTGCACGACRCTCTCCGGGATGCACAAGTACAACTGGCCGTTGTACTTGTGACGGGGTTAGTGTTTTCCCTTGCTGCTCATTGTACATGTGAGGTGGAAACTTTAGATCAAACTGTCAGGATAAATACACGTCAACAGGACTTTGACAGATAGTAGATGTGATGCACCGTGATTCTAAGCAAACAAGCCAGTTTTGACCCTTGTGATCTACAATCTTTGATAACAAAAAAATACACAGAATTSTTTGTTGTTTGGAAACATAGGTGAGTTGATAAAGCTTTCAAAACATGCATAATGCCTATAAAATGGTACCTTCATTTAGGGGTTGGAGAAGTTTGCCCAACTGTGAATTTGGCAGCATTGGCTTTGCCCTCTGGGGAAAACCAGCAGGATAAAATTGAAGCCAGCTTGCAAGTAACGGATTTGCATATGTTACAAATTGAAGAATAGCAGAGGGCAGTAGATAGTTCCTGTCCGCAGGAGCTGGCCAGGCTTTCATCCTGTTCTGCTGTTCCCTGAGGTTCTCAGGTAAAATAAATTTAAAAGATAGTGTTGTTTCCCTGTCAGCTGAAGCAAACGTGACATCAAGTAATAATATAAGCCACTCGTCTAAATTGGGTTTTAATTGTGCCTGGCTTTCTATTACATTTTTGATACAAGTGAAAAAGAGGAAAAATATCCAGGCCCTAGTCTTTTTAAAGAGGGAATGAAAATGAAACTGGACCCAGAAAATGAAAGAGCAAAAGGATGGTATTTGAAGGCACAAAAGAAGAAAGTTGCCAAAGGCTACTTTTCTTATATCAAAAATGAGCTTTGTGATGATCAAAGCTGTCAAAACCTTATTTTCTGTTGACTTCTATCAGCTAATTTACCCTCCCAAGCAGTAACCTCCCTTGTCCATGCAGGAAACTGCAGGAGCTCTGCTAGTCTGGAGGCCCATGACCACCATCCTGCCCAATCCTCTGCACATAGACCTAATTAGCTGTTGCTGACAAACAACATAAAATAGATTAATGCTTCCTCAACTTTCCTTGCAGGCAATATTATGTTTTGTTTTGTTTTGTTTTGTTTTAATCTATCCAGCTACTGTTTCAAAAGCCTTAAAAAACCTTGATTAGTCCTTGAGACTTCTATAATATTTAGTTGAAAATGGTTCATAGGTTTGAGTGAAACGCTCAGGTGGACAGTTGTTTTAGTTTCCTTACTTCTGGAAGCCAAGATAAAACTATATCTGGGAAACACAGTGCTTTGCTTTAAGATGAGTGAGGAAAGTGGGGATTTCCCAAGCTCATTAGATAATTGCAGGAAGATACAAGGGAGCCCTGCAAATTATTTGGTAAATGAGAGGATCTGCATGATGAGATCTTCAAACTTGGAATACTGAAATCAGTGTTTTTTTGAAGAACTTGAGGAAAATTAATGGGGAAAAAGGGGCAGTTAATAGAAACAAATTCAGACCTAGTCAGAGGACAGATTGAGTAGAGAGTAAAGCTGACAGAGACTGGAATATTTTCATGTTCCATAAGGAGGGGAAAACTGTTCRGTCATCTGACAGTCTCTAGAAATGCCACATACGGAAGAAAGAGAAAGAGTGGTTAGTTCCACCTCCCATAAATGAATACTGGAGCTTTAATTTTACAGATATCCAGAAACCATAGTTTTAGGTATAATTACATACCTCGAACTTTTAGTGAACCAGTCATCTAGCAGAAACTTTTATTCAGCTGCAAGATTTTTTTTTTTTTCATGGCTATTTTACAACAGATGCTTGGGTCAAATTTTTTAACTGTTTGAAAAGTAAGTTGGTAAGAAGTGTAGGATTGTGAGCAAGGGAAGGCTTGACCTGAACACAATACAGCASCTCACCCTGTCCCAGAATACCGAAGGTACGTGGAAATGGCAATTTTTGATGGCAGAGGCTGCTCTGTGGGTTACCTAACAAGATGTTGAAGATCAAAGCTGGAGAACCACCAAAGGAATGAATTAGCAAGCTGAGTACCTTTCTATTTGGTCAGTTCCCAGACCAGTGTATATATGAACCACTGTTTAGCAGCTGTAAAATAGTAAAGGTAAAGAAAAGGTGTTGATTTTGTTTGTTTGTAGCCAGTTAGCTCAGATCTTGTTAAAGACTCCAAACTCTCAGCCTGTGTTTAGAAAAAAGCGATGTATTGCTCTCAGCTGAATTTGCAAAAGTAAAGGTGACGCACTCAAGCTTGCGACAAGTGCAGGTTTCCAGCTTGCCTTCGTTAGCAGTTCCTCTCACTGAACTTGGTCTGGTACTTGGTCTCATGAAGACTTTGCCAGGATTGTGCTTTATCTGTGTAAAAGAAGAAAGGATTGAGGTCTCAAAGCACGAAGATCGGAATAGCTTGGCACATATAAYATGTGCTTGGGTCACCACTGGTACCACCACAGTGGAAGTGAAGATGAGTGCTGTGCTTGCTCTGCCTTGTAAGCCTGAGACTTTTATAAGTCTCTCCTTTCAAAGTGCATCCAAGGGTTACTGCTATAACCCCTTCGAGTAGCACAGCACTTACCCATCACCTTTYGGGCAACGAACAGTGTGGTTTTGATATCACAACCTGAGGAGTCYCCTGTGTCTGAAAGATGGAGAAACAACACGTTGATCTGGCCYGAGCCATTCACGCTGTCAGACAGTATTATCTTCAGAGCAGCTCTGCCAGCAGTAGCAGTCCAAGGCTGTCAGGACCTTTCRTCGGAGGAGCAGAGAGGCTCTGCCCATTGGGATTAGCATCACGCTGTCTGYGCAACGCCAGCAGAGGTGGAGGGGAAGAGATTCATGGGACGTGCCCAGCTTTGTAGCAGAAGGCTTGTTGCATGGATGGAATAAAACAAGAGAGCCTAAGACGGTAAGAAAATAAAAGTTGTCAAGATGTTATGTCAAGGTCTAAACCAAACTACAAGGAAAAATTGTTTTGTATCAGTGTCACGCAAAATACATAGCTGTAAGAAGTCTGAGCTTAGAGATGGGAGTAAACATGGTTAATGTTTAATAACGAAGAAGGCCTAGCAAATTAATTCTTTTAAATTATTTCTTCTGCTGGGGATGAGAGCAGAGTAGCTGAAATCTGGAATTGAGGGCAGATTTTTCAGATGGAGACAAAGCCAGCAAAGCTGTGTTAATTTACGCCAGCTGAGACTGTTGCTTGTGGCAGAAGTCTTTTATGCTGGTCTTTGGGCAGAGGTTTGCATAATGAATATTTTTTTTTTACTGAATGACTGTCTAATAAAGTGTCAGGGTTTTTCCACTAATGACAGCAGCCTCCAGCAGGAACATAACAGGGTCATAACTTCCACAGCTAGTTTATATGCTAGAGACAGCCAAGTCACAGAACAGTGATCTTTCTTTTCTGAATTATGTATTTCGGAATACTAACATTGTACTACCAATGTTGAAAAAGCAGAACACTTCAATTGTGTGGTAATTTTTAGTGAGATTATTACTGGTCAGTTAGTCACTAAAGATCTATAATAATGAAAACAAAATAAGAGAACCAGTGCAGAAGCATAGCCCATGTTTTCCAGAGGAAAGTCTAAATTTTAATCTTACACACAAAAGCTTGGGAAGAAACACTGTAGCATCCTTCCTAATTGTAGATAAAATTCTTTGTTTCTAATGACTGAAATTTGATCTTGTCTGTAAAAGATGACAGAAGGAATAAGATTACTTTGCCTTGTCACCAATCTAAAAGTTTTCTGCAGGTTTGGTTCTGGTTTTGGTTGCCTGACAGGCTTTTTTCTTTCTTTCTTTCTTTTTTTTCTTCTAATGCATCCTGTAAGATAGGTCTCAAGAGTGATCTATTCATCACAGGAAGATGAGGTTTTCAGTAAGATGTTCAGAGAAAAAGGCTATATAGCATCAGAAGATTTCTGTTAAATACCAGATCTATTTATGACARTCAATACAGCCTGCTCCCACATTTAGCATCAGTCTTTTCCTGTAATTCATTTTTTAATTTCAAGTAAACTTCCCATGTGAGACCTAAAGTTACATAAAATACACACATACTGAATCTGAAAATTTTAATTACTTCAGCTGARAAAATAAAGGCTAATGTATGAAATATGTGGATTGCTATAATTCAAAATCAACGGAAATATGGCAAATTTTTAGGRTTGATTTCTACCAAAGACAAGGTAAAGTGAAGCCAATAGGAACGGAAATGATAACTTTACTAATAACTTTGTCATAAGTTATGTCTCAGCTCAACAACAACGGTTGTATTTCCTCTAATTCTATGCTCAATGCTGAGAAGTTGGCTCTTCTCTACGCKTGTCCATGCGTTTTCAATTCTCAAAATTCCACAGCTGGGAAAACACTCCCTAGAGCAATAGTTATCGAGGAGACAGTAAAATAACGTGAGTGCTTGAAGTGCATTTCTGTGTACTTCCACTTACACATTTCCGTCTCAAAACTCTGTACAAAACCTTTTGGTCAGTAGTGGGCCAGCTGCTGGAAGTGGCTCCCATGAATACTGCTGCTGCAACCACTCCACTATTTTAATAAATATTTCATTACGTGCTTTAAATAACTGGTATCTTTATGAAGAACTGACTAAGTTAGAATTATTTCTTCAAGCAGACAAAGAAATGGAGAGTAAACCCAGGTTCCTAGCACCTTTTGCTCAGGCTGGCAAATACAAATGAACAGGTGCCTTGGTAGACACCAAGCCAAAGGCACCCTGAGAACAGCCCGCGTATGGAAACTGCCTCAGCCCATGGCACCCTGTGCAGACGCCCGCGGGTGGGCGCAGGCGCTCGTGTGCACGCGCACATCCATACACGCTCTGCAGAGCTGGATGAAGACAGAGAGACCCAGGGGAGGAGAGGGGCTGCAGCGCTGCCCGGGGGCCTGGGAATCACAGGATTTGCTGGGACAGGGACGAGAGGAAAAGCAGCAGCCACTGGCTGCTTGAGCCTGAGGTAGGATACATGAGACTTAACTGGTCTGTTATAAAAAATGTGGAAAGGTAGGTTTATTTTAGCAAGTAAATGCTCTGCAAGGCTGATTTTAAGGAATACCTAGTTGCTGGGAACTCTGTATCTTTTTCTCTGCTGGCCTCATCTTTCATGCTTTTCTTCTTAAAAAGAATGTTCCTCCACCTCGCTGCAGGCTCTGCATTGCTCTTGGTGGCACAGGGGTCTCTGCCAAAGCAGGGGCTGGCGGAGCTCCAGCAACTCCTCATGCATTTCAGCGTGCGTGGAGCGGAAGAGAGGAGTGAAGAGGAAGTAAAGAGAGATTAAATCCCTCTGTGCTGTGTTTAGTCACAGTGTGTGTACAAAGAAAAACTTTCCCAGACTCTTCGTGGCAACTGCTTACATATTCAGGTATTTAGTGCTTAGTGTTTTATGCGGTTGCATTCCTTCTCAGCTACTGAGCCCTTCTTCCTGCTGGCGAGCCAGGTATCCTGTACATGGCAATAGGTGACTTGCCGTACGTGTTTCTGGGGTCTGCCAGGCACTATCTTGCCATTTTCCTGTAGTTTTTCACTTCCATATTTTAATCTTTACTAACTGCAGATTTGCATTATTGAATCATTCTCTGCCTTAGCACAAGGAAAGAAACTGCTGCATTTATTTCCAAGGAGTTAGTTGACACAGTACCTCTGTCAGCCTGGGAATAGCTTACCTGCTCAAAAGAAAGAGGCAACTGCTGACSTCCACTTCAGATGTGCTCTCATCCTTCTGGCTGGCAGGAAGCTCTCACCTTGGCGAGCATTCAGGCCCTCTGGTCCAGGGCAGAAAGAAATTAGATTGCCAAAGTAGGACTTTAGCAGAATTATAYGCCTAAATCCACACTAAATCACTCTTGCAAAAACTGATTCCAAGTGGACTGGACTAAAGGCTAAGAGCAGGTGACAGACACCCCTGGCCTCATCGTGTTAGTCCAGATGGGGCACGCTCTGGTGGGAAGAGCTGTGTTTCTTCCTAAGTATTGTTTATGCATTTCTGTAGTGGTTATTTTTGACTCCTTGAATAAGCAYTGACTTTTTTCAGAAGTCAGGTCACTGGTTAGTTGTGCTGACTTTCCTGGCAATTCATACTGTTGTGCATAATAAATGCTTACTTTGTTAGCTAATGATAGGACAGATAATCAAATTTAGTACTGAAAATGAATCCTCTGAATATTTTGTGCCACAATCAATAAGTAAGTGTTATTGACCTTGTGATAAAGAGATTCTGATTTATGTCTTATTTCGTTGTGCTGTTCAATAGCACAATATTTAAAAAACAGAATAATTTTGTTTAATTCTGATAGAGACAYTTTAGACATCTGTGAAGGACCTTTAAATATATCATCAAGGATTTTTGTAATTTGTAAACAAGTTAACACTACAGTATACTTTCAATGGGAAAATGCCCTTCAGAAAGGAAGACACCATTATGTTATATGAGATTAAAATGATGTGGGATTATTTGTCCTGGCTACATAAAACAATCATAGCCCTAAATCATGACAAAGCTTGTGTCATACAGGAAGCACCAAACAGGAGGACATTGCTGACGCATAGCAGGCTGGCCACAGTCATATGCTGTGCATCACATGTTGCTGCATAGAAGAGGTCTCTAAATCTAGTAGTGTCCCCGATGAACAACACGCAACAAACTGAAAATGCATTAGTGCAAATCTTCTAAAGCTCAAATGTTTTTATATTGGATGGCTAGATAAATATGTTCATTGAAAAGTTATTCTCCAGATTGAATAACCCCAGGCATCCTAGTTCAATTATGTTATGGGTCTATGCATCATCTTTGCAGGAAGTGTTGTTGATGTCATTAAAATTTCCAGTACTGATTTTTCACCTTCTGAGATCTTAATAAGAGACACACATGCTGAAGGTTGAAGTGATATCCCAAATCATATTTGAGTTGTATTCTTGAATGAAGCAACAGATAACCTTGAAATATAAATTGAATAATGTAAATGTCAAATAGCCTAGCTGCATGTGGTGGAGTGATAGTAACATGATATTGCAATTCCCTATTGCACCCCTACCTTTGCAACAGGAATACTGAAACAGCATCTGGAGTATGTATATTTTTGCTAAAATATGCATATACATATTTTTAGTCATAATTTCTCAAAAAGCTGGAAAAAGGGCTGAAAGCACTCATCAGTTGCTAAGCCTTAATGTGATTTTGAAACCTGTTAGTTTTCCTAATGCTGCATTTGAGCAAACAACTGAAGCTGTCCARTTCCTGTTGGTTTCATATGAACTCATCAAGAGTTTCTTTGCTCTCTTGACAGAGATGCTGCCTCTGGGCTGATCTCAGCGAGTTTGTGGCTGCTGACGGAAGGCTCCTGAGGCTGCAGAGCCACGGCGGGGCCGTGCGGCCTCAGCACAAACCCACCTGTGCTCCTGGCCTGGGGGCCACCACCTGCTACCTGGCTCTCTCTTATCCGAGAGCATAAGTAACGTTTATTCCTCATTTATTAAGCTCACTGCCTCAACTGTTACAACTGTAGCAACTGTATTACCCTTCAAAACAGGGTGGGGGGAAAGGGAGACTACTCCCCTCAAATAATAATGGCGTTAAGCAAAATAGCCCAAAGCCACCCAATCATATTTTCTGGCCCCACCCAGAAAATAATTTTCTTAGAAAACCCATCTGTGTATTTTTCTTATTCCAAGGTGAGCAATGGCCACACTTACCAGAAAGCGAGATAGCAAACCCTGCAGAATTTATCAGAAAATAAGATAAAATTGTAAGTGGTAACCATTGAGAATATCCTGCTTTCCTCTGAAGCACTGGAAATGCTGCACAGCCAAAGACAGGACATGGGAGGTCCTGGTGACATGAACTGTTTCCTTGTGGCCAGTGTGTTGTGCTCAGCTTTTGCCCTATTTGCGATCAGCAATGAGTTTTGCCACAGGTTAGATCATCAGAAATTGGGTTTTTTTTCTCTCTCTCTCTTCCTTTACTCATAGGGCATAATCTGTTTCTTAAGGAATTTAATTGCATATCTTCTTTAYTTGCTTGTGACACAAGAAATTAGTACTGTTAAATACATTTATTTAAAGTATACTTTTCAAAGAGATCATGAACATCTGTACGATTACAGTGAGAATGTGTATCTCAAGAAAGCCAAAATATTTTGATTTAGGAAGGCATAAATTAACAGTGGCAATAAGCAGGAAAAAGTGCACAAGTCAGGGGACATAAATGTATTATATGCATACCAGGTATATAGAATATATGATGTAGGAATACCAGATGTAAGTTATGTATGTTTGATGTAAGCATTATACTCCCTGGTACATTTAAGTACTAGTGCCTTAACAGCACTCAGGGGTGGGTGCTAAAGAAAAGGACACAGGAGGAATAYGGACAATGAATATGAGGAAAAAYTTATTTCCTTTGAGAGTGACAGGAACAAGTTACCTGTAGAGATTGTGGAGTCTTCTCTGGAGATACTCAAATGCCACCTGGATGTGATCCTGTGCGATGTGCTCTAGGAGACCTCGCTTGAGCAGGGGTGTTGGACTAGATGATCTCCAGAGGTCCCTTCCAACCTCAACCATTCTGTGATTCTGTGATCCTGTGATTAGGTGAGCAACAGAAGAGAAAATGAGCAGAGAGATAAATTCCTAGTTATCAAGACAAGACTTTTTCTATCACAAATGAAGTTACTTATAGAGCTCTGCGATACATCTGTTAAGAACTTCACATTGGGTTTATTAGGAATAAAAGACTTTTATTCCTGGAAAGACTTTCTTGCCACTAAAGCACAATGAAATGAATCAACCTTGAGGAAACAAAGAACAGATGAATGGCTGATTGCCCAAACCTAAAGCGAGACTTCCTGCCCACTGCTGCATGTACACTTGTGTGATGCCTTAAAATGTTTTTGTTGTAGGGAGAAAAAACAAATTTAGAGCCAAGTAATTGCCACTCTTTTATTGAATGGTAGTTAATATTACATCCGGAGAGAATTGGGTTGATTTAAATACTTTATTCTAAAGAGTATTCAGCAATCAAATTCTGACTAAATGGATAATCAAATAAGTCACACTCTCCATTTTAAAAATACCATCATTGTTAGTGGACCTAATATCTGAGACTGCAGCTTTTGTCACTGAAGCCAAATGCTGGATCACTTCAAAGCACAGTTTCTTCGGGCCTTTGGCCCACAGTGGTCATGAAACTGAGCAGCAGAGAAGTTCTTCCTAGAAAATTCATCATGTTTTTATCCTTCTAGTAGCAAAAGCAGATCTTCAGCTAGTCCATATCAACTTGCTTCCACTGAGCTGGTAGGACCAGACTGATTTAAAATAGCTGAGTAGCTAAGTCTACACACTTTTTTTTTTTTTTTTTAATAGGAAATCTGGACCATTAGAATCCAGGCAGTTCTGAAAAAAAGATCTCAAAATAATTCTGTCTGGCAGGCTTTCATTTTCTTCTGCATCTGTGTTTTTTCTCTTTTCTAATTGTTGCTGTTGTTATTTATGTTACAGCAGCTCAGAGAGGCTTCATGAGATCCCAATGTGTTATTACAAACATAGGGTAGGGCGTATCCCATCTAATGTAAGTTCTGTAAAAAAGTTAGCTGTCTTCTTTCAGTTCAGCTTTGTCCTCCCACAAGACTCAATGATRACAGATAGGGATTTCCAGAAAATAAGTCATTCTCTCTTGTTTTGACAATTCTATTAAGTGGCAGCTAACTATCAGACTCAGGCCCGTCACTAAAATACTTTTGGCAAGAGTAATAAGGCACATTACAGACTAGGAGAGGAAATGGAGTGACTTAAAACTTGCAGCTCCCCACTTACCTGAGAGATTTATTGTAAACAGCCTCCTCAGCAGGAGGAAGCTTCTTTAATTTTTCCCGTGCTTCAACAAGAACTAAAGGGGTTTTGATCAAGGGCTGGACATATAAAAAATACTCACCACAAACTGAAAGCAGAAGCTAAGGTATATGGTTTGCTTCAATGATACAGTTCCTAGATGCCTGGGCAGGCTGGGCATAGCAGCACAGCTGCTGCTGCTGCAGCAGGATAGCTGTGCTCTCTGGGGGTTTGTGTGGGTGAACTGGGGAGAAAAATAGTGGGATTCTTGTAAGGTCAGGGAGACTTCAAGGGCCTGTTTGTGGGGCTGTTACAAGGTAGTGAAGAAGTGGAATCATGAGAGGTTCTCAGCAGTCATGAGAAAGGCTCTGGTTTTCTTCTTCTGTCCCCTTCCTCGGACATCTCCTCAAGGTCTCTRGGCGTCCCCCAGCATTTGTCTCTGTCCATCTCCCTGATCTCCAGGATCTCCCCCCACTTCCAGGATCTTTCCTCCAGCCAAGATCTCCACCTTTTCAGTCCTTTTGTGGAGTGCTTCCTCTTTTCAGGAACATCTCTTTTTGGTACCACCTCTTCTTTCCAGAAGCTCAAGCCCTGCATTTTCCCAATTAAATAGTTGATGGGYGAAAGCACAAAGCATGACCAGTGGTGAACTGGTGGTTCTGTTTCATGTACCTTCTGATTAGTCCAAGAGTTATCAGAATTTATGTGCAGCCCAYGACAGCCATAGTTAGCAACTAGCAGGCCTGAGAGTTCAAAAATTTGATCTCAGACATTCACACACATACACACAATTATSTGCTGCCTCTTGGTGTCCACAAAACCCTGTATTTTCAGCTATGACAGAGTTTCACTGTATTTTTCCTTTCATCCCCTACTATTTTGTCCTTCCCCACAACTGCTTTCCTTCACACATTGCCACATAARTCCTGTTGAAAAGCCACCAGCTGCTATTGAAACTTCAGTTCATCAACTCACAGCAACAGGAGCCTGACTCACAAGGCAAGAATAAAGTACTTCAAAATAATGACACATGCTAAATTAAAAAGCAAGAATCCTCACACAAAYGTCAGCAGTGTGTAATGAGGTCCCACGTTTTGTCAATTATCACTGTCATGGCATTGTATATATAATACCATCTTTYAGTGACTGGTTAGGACAGTAGCAGGCTTGACCTGAATGAAGTTAAAATACCAGTGTGCCATACAAAAGATAACTCCGAGAGGTGCCGAGGTGGGAAAAGTAGAGGCTCAAAYGGTCTTGGGCTGCAGGCATTGCCTTCAAAGGTAACTGAACGCTGGTTCATTGTAGCAGTTTTACTGTTTGATCTCAAGTGAATTTAATTTATTAGTTTAGAAATGTGAGCTTCCCTTTAGCACCTTTTGGGCATACAGTCACAATAGTAAATTGGTGAAGGCTGTGAACAGTGTGTATTTGTCTTGTGACGGCTGTTAAGCTCTTGACCCCAGAAGGTTTGACTTCTGTATTCATCAATAAAGTTCAGGTACTGGTTTAACAAAACTTCATGAAAGCAAATTAAGTTCCTGAAAGCTTAGACAACCCAACACTATATTGAAAAGTAAGGGGATGATTTAGCTGCTCATGTTAGCAAACCAGTTTTGGAGCCATGCTCTAAAAAATCAGTTCAGGGAAACATGAATTTAACATCTTCTGGATAGTTTACATTCTGAATAGTAACAGAAATCAATGAAATTTACAGCTTATAAACACCCATAGCCTGGTTGTAGCTATCAATGATTACAGTCTGRTATCAGAAAACTCAGGATGTGGGGAAGTTCATCAGCGTAGAAGGATAAATGAGCAACCACACAAAGCATTTCAAACCTAAAGCATACTTGCTTCTAAATCACTGATTCTAAAGGAAATCAAATCTATGACCTTGGAAAAAGTGAGACAGGTGTTTTGATCTGTTTAATCCTGACAAGGGTGATTTGAATTAGTTGTGTCAGAAGTCTAGCCCTCTTATTGGAAGAGCTCCAGAAAAGAGATTAGCAGTTGCTCAAGCAGGAAGCAATAAAAGCAATTTGGCCCCCTCCAGGGAAAGATAATACCACAACGATGTGATAGTCCTGGGATGAAGGAACAATAGGCTGGTGAGCAAGCTGATGGCATTGATAAAAGATAGACTGGAAACCGTGATTACTCCAGTGACATAAGTTTCCATCTAATAGAAAGGGCATAAATCATGTTATATATCTGAAAAATAGCCTGTCAGTACCTCCAACAAGATAAAATGGCTGCAAGAACACCTGGGTATAATAAGAATGTTTTAATGATTATATTGATAGTGATATTCTATCACCGAATATCCTAGGTATTAAGTGTAAACCTATAGGTAACATCAGAAATTCCTGAGTTACCAACAATGCATAGAATTTTATAAAATTTCCAATTGCCCTTAAAGGTGTGGAATAGGAAGCAGAATCCCAACTCTCTTTTTTTTTTTATTATTATTTTTTTTTTTTTTTGGGGGGGGGGTCTATTGACACTGCAAAGCGCCCAGGTCACATGTTCCTCTCCAAACTGGGCCCATAGATATTAGTGATAGGATTTATAGTGTAGCACTTTGACAAATTTTAAGTCGAGGAATCCGAGTAAATAAGCACCCTCATCTCCTGGACTTACCTATTAAAAAAGTATTTCTAACATTATATGTTTTTTAATTACAATTCCTGAAAGAACATAGAACAAAAAATAGTTCAAACTGATCCAGCAGGMTGCAAAGATAAACTAAGACTAAAAACACTGATGGCAATTTGCCTACCTAAAAAGTACTGGAAAAACSAAGGAAGGATGATAATGAATGGAACTGTTTTTCCAAGCACTGAATACAGCTACTGTAGTCAGCTTTCGAAGCTGTATAAAGGTCTTAAAAGAGTAGATGAAAACATTATTCAGACTCCAGTTCCGAGCAGATCCTACATAACTGCAAGGGGCAGAGCTTGATGGTATGATGACAAGATCATCAAAATCAAAATGTTTTCCCAGTAATATAGAATGATTTCTGGGAAGATGAACTACAGCTGAACCATTATCACTATTTACCACCTGAACAGGTCCAGACCATGTGTTATAGCAAAGGGTGGCTCTCATGGCTCTTGCTTCAAATTGGTCATATGAGTGTATGCATCCTTCACTCCTACAGTCTTTACTACTAAGCCTGGCACTCTTTTGTTATGCTTTGGAAACATAACAAATCTGGACTCTGCAGTGGCAAAGGAGCCACATTACCAAGTATGGAAATACATGGGAAAAAAAACACCTCAAAGAATTCCAATTAGTGTCAGGATGATAACTTTTCTTCCCCAAGAGATAGAGAGAGATTTGACAGAACTAGAAATATTTGGACTYGGATAAAATGTAAAGGAAAACTCAAATATGACTACCAGATTATGGAAGTGTTAGAGGGAGATCAGTAACAATAGTGCTTTAAATTGTGCCAAGCAATACAGATCAGGGGGAGAGACTGGAAAGATGATAAAGTATTCAGTTTTGAGACAACAAAGTTTGAGACGCTGGTCCTCTATCCAAGATAAGGCAGAGAAACTGGCTGAGATGCAAGACTGAATGGAGGAAGGCAACAAGCAGCAGTAGCTCTGCAAGGCATCAGGTTAGAAGCTGAAATGGACTCTGAGTAATGAGATGAATTAAGTAAGCATAGGAAGAAAACTGTACTGAAGTGTAGGCGAAAGGAGGATGAGCCAAACAGGAGAAGGAAATATTAAAGAGGGATTAGAAAAATGGAAGTAGGCTGAGATATCAAGAAAAAAGACGCTAGCCACTATGATGAATGCAGAAGAGATATAAAGGCAGATGATGCCAACTGTATCTCTTTCTCCAAAAAAAAGTTGTAAAAAACCCTGGGCAGAGAAGTTTCAAAAGGGAGGTGGAATCAAACTAAATGGAAGTGGGAAAGAGCTGGGAAGAGGAACTCAATGCAGTGGTCATAGATGGCTCATTTGSTAGAGCTATAAAGGTAAGGTGAAAAGGGGGAGAGAAATGGAGAAGGCCAGGAACCGCTCTTTTGTAATGCAGAGATCAGCTACTAAAGCACAGGGTAAAATGGTCTTTGTATTTTGGTGTGTCTATTGCATAAATATACAATGAAAATGCATTATGAGTTTATATAATAAAACTGGCACATAAGCATTTAAAAATGAGATAACCAGTATATTTCAGAATTATTCACTTAATAAGAGTTTGTATTTTGCAAGCATGAAGGCTGTAATGTAATTAAATGGGTGCATAAATCAACTAGATATCATGGCCAAACAGATATAACCCATTGCAGGGAAATGCAATTGAACTTGCCCCATATAATTAACAACCAATCATCAGCTTGTTCAGCCCCTGTAGAGATGGTGTTTTCATTAGCTTGAAATGGATATTGATAGCTACTTGTATTTTCAACATCCCCTGGAGCACGAAGAACCCTTTCACACATGCATGTATTCAGGACTTGCTGATCAGATGTGGAGAAATAGTGCCAGGGGCCAGGCAGGGTAATGATTTTTAAAAGCTGAACTACAGAATCCAAGAAGATTACATAAAATGAATACAGTTTGTGAATCCGATGAAAAAAAGTTTTAGCTCAATGAGAGAGCAATGTTTTTTTTTACTGCGGTTCATCAAAATACTTTTATGTTAATATTTTTTCTTATCATAATGCAAAACAATTTTTAAGAAATAAGGAAGACAGGAATTGCACTATCAGCAATTCTCAAATATTGTTGTGCTGGTTTGAAAGCTCRACACAAGCCAAGTGACAAATGAAGCTAATATGACCAAGTTCCCATATATAAGTATAAAATGGATCAGGCTTTTGATTTAATGGCTCCAGGAGCTACTGAAGGTCTGTGGGAAAAGAGATTCTCACAACTGAAGAAGCAGCTTATTGTTTAACAATTTTAAGCTGCCCATTTAACCTGGCTGGTAGCCACAGCTAGAAAGCAAATGAGTGCAGCTTTTGTAGGAGTGCAGAAGCAGCTCCCAGTGCCTGTGTGATTATTGCTTTTGGCATTMATCTAATGAGCAGAATCAGGTTATATATCCTGATGTACCATGTCAATGTCATAGAAAATGTGCTCCAATAAGTCTGTATTACTCCACTGCATGGTTTTTTTCCTGTTGCTGCTGCATGCAATATTGCATATCTTTCTCGTTATCAGTGTGGCACAGCAACGATAATGAAACCAAAAGCTTTTAACATAATCTCATTCAAAATTCCTATGAAATGCCCTGTTTCCTTAATTCTTACAGGAGTGAGTACAAATTTAGCATTCAAGTCCATAGACTACCGTGTCAATCTCAGTTTACACGGCTCTCTCTTCAGGCATAAGGATAAAGGTTTTCAGGATGAGAGGTTCTTCAGAGAGGAGATACATCTTATTTATAGATAGCACTAGATAAATGGACTGGCACAGACCTGCTTTTCTTGAGGATGGGGGTGACTGCTCTGAGTAGGCAGAAAAGAGCTAGTAATTGCAGTGGAGTTGTGCACTTTTGAATGTTGGAATTAATTAGACAATTAAAGTACATGTGAAAAGATCCAGATATTCACTGTGACATTTAATTCGCAATTCTTATTCATCTGATGATAGAATTTCTGGTTCTTGCTGCCTCATGATGGCAGACAGCACAGCCACAGTTGCTATATGTAGCTAACTGAGTTGGTAGAAGACCCACAAAGCCATTTTCGTTCACCTTCATTAAGTCTCCTCCTCTTCCTCATGCGTCTTTAAGGTTGGCCATTCCAAAATCACTCAAGACCTTGTATTAAATCCAAATTTTTTCCAGGTCTTTTTTGCTGTGCCTTCACAGTCCCTACCAGCCTTGACAGCCTTGACCCAGTATTTAGCCTACAAGATTCAAACAGCTCCCAGTGAGRGTATACAGAAAATGCTTGACAAGATGTTGCCAAGCAGTTGGTGCTGGAAACTTGTCAGGAACCATAGCAGGGCTTGAGCAACATGGCACTTCTTGGAGAGCTCTGTTGCTGGGGCTGTGCGCTGATTTTGAAAACTGAATTAGTCAAAACCCTGCTATTTATATTTTCATGCAGCTGGCTAGGACTGGAAATTGGGGTTAGCAGATGGACTTACTTTTCTCTATAGTTGTTTCACAGTGCATTGTGCATTCCTGTGCCAAGAGGACAATAGGGAATTTTGCTTCTGGGAGCTCTGGAGGCAGGATGAGCATATGGAAGGGATCTAGCACGGAAGTGTTGGCTGTCCTCAGCACCGCTGGACTTGGTGAAAATGAGGGTGGCAGACTAGCCCTTCCTGAAAGCAGTAGCTCTGCTTTTGAACAGAGCTCTGCTTGGTTTAAGCTTAATTTTTTTTCCAGTGCACTGCAATAACCTATATTTCTCAGRCAGAATGTCTTCTATGAGCAGTAAGACGCCACAGTTCAGGCCAGTCTTGGCCATTTTGCCTGCAGGGTTTTGAGCCCAACACTGATGAATGAAGTGCTTCTGCTGCACAGGTGTAAAACACCATTAGTTTCATCTGAAGAAAACTACTGTAAAGTGAGATATCCAGAGTTTCTCAGAAAGGACAGTAATCAAATCTGGAGTCTTTGAATTTAGTAAGGTAAGATAATGTCCTTCAGTCTTAAGGAGGATGAGCTACAGAGATAGCATGGAGRTGATATAAGATAGGATCTGTTGCTGAGAATATCTGCTCCCTTTCACCAAAGCTGTGAATTCACTGTGGATCCATCATCTGCCTATGTTTAGCTGAGTTATCTGGACCCAAGTGAACCTGAAGTTGGGGGTATCTCCAAGATGCCCCTGTGCACACATTGCCCTTGTAGGTAAACTGATATCAGAGCTACATCCCCATCCCTATATTATCCAGACCATGCAATGGATGCTAACCTTCCAGTCACCAAAAATCTGCATCTGCAGAGAAATTCCACATTCATTTTGGTAAAAGGATACTTAATAGTTTAGAGCCCAGATTTTAAGAGGCACTGAAGTACCTAGAAGTGCAAATAAACATCTACATATGGCCTAAGCCATATCTAAGAGGAACCAGAGGGCTGAGACAGGAGTGCCTGAATAACAGCCTTGCATAGTTAAAAAAAAAATACATCATTTCCTTGAGGGGAGAGTGGGGAGAACACTTCTCTGTTTTTAATGTAGCAGTAATTTGAATGATTATCAGTTGTATTACTAACCTCTGCTATTCATTGAGATCAGTTCTCTCAAACAGTCAGGCATAACCATGCAGTTTGTGTAATTGCTCCCTTAATGGGCATGTGGCCACTGATAATTTTGAATTTTAATCCTAGCTGTGGCCATTTTTTTTCTTTCCTTGAAACAGAAATACTTCCCGAAGTCTAGTACTAGTGCTGCAAGACTCTAAGCATCATATGGTATTTAACTACTATCCAGATGCACATGAGTCTGCTGGCTTTTTAAAATGCATCATGACCAACATGTCGAAATGTTTCAAGAAAAATGAAGGCAGTTCAAGGCCAGGAGATGGTGCTGTTGTCTGACAGCGATGTTAACCCGTGTCCTCAGCGTGGCGCTGCAATTTCATCAGTACATCTGAGACTAAAATATACAGCAGAGTGTGGGGAATCATGAAGTGTGTTCTTACGAGATAAAAGGACAGTTTTTATTATTAGGGAAGCGTCTGGATTTGCCTCCTGATATGTGCATGGATAATCCATTTCTTATGGAATTGGACTCTTGCATTTTAAGACATGGAAATAATTACTGAATGCCAGATGTGACAAAAAAATTAATTATCCTGAGTTTGACCCTATTTTTAATCTTATGTGCTAGATTTTTATTTAAAATGTACTTATGATTCATTTTAAAGATTGGGAGGGGGATTATATTGTTGCAACAGAATGAGTACCTACTGTATATCCAAATCTCRTAACTGAAGTATGAGGACTGATGATTAAACAAAATTTAAAGTAAACTCTGTATTAAAAGATCATGCCATTCAGCCTGAGTCAGTCCATCTGACCTATTATCTGTGAATCTCTCATATTGCTACAGTAAAGCAAAGGCTAGATTATATTAATTAGTTTATAGAAGATCTTATTTACTTAATATTTAAAAGAGTTCCAAATCCTTTCTATTTTCTTAGCACACTAGAGCTCGTCATTTATATTTCTATATGAAAACCTCTGCAAAGTTTTGAACTAATTTGACACATCTTCCTTACCAAAAATGCAGGAAGCATTGTTGAAGGACAGTCTCCTTTACGAATAAAATGAATACTGGCTTCTTCAGTTTTGAAGCTGCACAGATGCTGATACCTAACTAGCACAAGAGTTCAAGTAGCATATCTGAAGGCAATTCCTTACAAATTTAACCATCAGTGAGTCCTTAATTTTATCTTCAGACAGACTGTGTGTCAAATTTCTCCACTATGTCTGGTATCATATATAAAATGTTAGTTTCAATCCCTATTGTTATGTTTGTAATTAACCACAAACTGTTTTTGCTTTAAACTCATTTTTTTCTATATTAAAGCAAAACCCTGGTCAGCAGCTCATTCCCACTGCTGTAATTTGGTGATGCTAGCAGGTACAAAGTAATGCAATAGTTCCATCCTTCCAAAATGCTATGTAAAGGAYGATCGATGACAATTTTATCTGAAACAAAAAAGCAAAAAACCTTTAAACCATTTAACTGCAAAATTTCTTTAGTTAAATTTGCTGTTTCTAAATGGTATTTCCTTGAGATTTAACAAAAGCCATACTACCCAAAACACTCATATTATCCTTGAACAGGGAAAGAATAACTTTATGCAAAGGACAAATTGAAAAGTTTAGGAGTAAAAACTATTGTACACACTAGCAAATGCACATACACATTTGCAGTTGCATGTGGGTAAGTATATATATCTTAATGTACACCCCTACAGACACATGTGCATTTTTATCTTAAATGAAAAATAAGTCAGAAAATCTGTTCCAAAAGTATATTATTAATATTGGAAAGGCAAACTATGGCAAAATCAAGCTCTCCTGTGAAACCTGGATTTGCCCTTTCTATGTGTGAATTATAATAATTTTTGATAATATGACCATCGATTATTTTTTTCCACCAAGATCTTCCCTCCTCTAGCATCCTGAATAGAACACAGAGTAGCATCAAGAAGCTACTCAGTTACATGATGGGGACAGGTTGGGACTTCTCAGGAGGGAATACTCCTCTTCCATCTCCTGGTGATGTCCTCTCATGGTGTCCTTTGCTCCATCTTGCTCAGAGCCCCCCCCCCCCAGATCTAGTGTGTAGTTACCCCTCCATGAACTGGGTGAGGGGGTAGCTTTCTGCACAATGCCAGGACTCCAAGTGGGGAGCAGGGTTTTCTGGAAGGGCAAAAGGACATTTCAAGTACATTTCAAGTAATATTTGGCTTTCTGCTGGTAAGTCTGGGCCTAAAAGTGTGGGGATCGTTCATGTGCAGTTCAATCTTATATAGGAACAGTGAGAGCCTGCTTGAGGCAAGAGCATGCTTGAATGTGAGGATGACACAYGGATAAAATCTGGCAGGACCTCTGAGGCTAAAGCTGTACTAGTTAGTTAAACAATCTCAGGGCACAGAAACTCAGTGGTCTACATGATCAGGTGATTAGAAGAGTCCCTGGCCTAGTTTTGCCTTGGGTTGACTAGCACTGACAAATAACTCACACAATTTGGAAGTTAGCATGGCCAGGGACCTTTTGCAGCAGGCAGCTGAGATGAGGCACCCTTGCTTTAGGGAGAAAGAAACTAGAATAATAATGCGGGCAATGCCAGGCCAGCTGGTGTCTGCACCAGATACCAGGCATGTTTAATTTGTTAGCCTGAATATAGTCTGAGAGGCTCAATCAAACTGACTCACCTTTAACTTGTAAAGCAGAAGCAGTCTTTATTCCCTTGGGCAGTCAGTTTGCCCAAGTTTGAGTCAAAGTTATGAAACAGTGCAAAAAAACTACCTCCTTCTCAAATGACAAGTCCTTGTCCAATGGATAAAAGAACCTAGCAGTTCCTAAAGAGAAGCATTAGCATCTTTTGACTACACTAAAGACAAAATGCTGGACATTAGGGCATGGAAAAATGTCAAGCCATTACTTGAAAAAAATAATCTGGAAAAACTACATGCAAGTGGAATAAAAATTCCTAATGCAAAATACGAAGAAACATTAATAATAAAGTCATTCTATTAGCCATACCTAATGGAATAGGTAATATTCTAATACTAATAAAAAGCTCTTTGCATGAGCAGTAATGTTACAGAATTTGGCTGTAGAAGTTTTAAGGATATGTTTAATTTGTCAGAGTTTTTATTCTCTCTAGCAAACTGTTAGCTAGTAATTTATCTTTGGGATACACTGCAGCCTTAAAAGATTTTCAGCATTTTTGCCATCCTCTGTCAGGTAGACAACAGAGTATTCCTTCTCCAGTATCTCCTTTAAAGGTCAGACCACCAAACGTGGCAGTTAGAAAGATGCACAAATTGCATGTGGGCTGCCACAGGAGGAGTCTGCAGCTGTGGTTTAGCAGCTGTGAGATGAAAATTCTTATGCTACTTTGTTCCATTTGTTTCTAGCTTTGCAATCAGTGTAATCCTGGAAAAAAAAGATCGTTTTCTGACAAAATGTTAGGGATTTTTGGATTTGTCTTACGTAACAGGGGCTTTTTTGAGTTTGGCTTTTTGCTTGTTTAATATAAAGCATTAAAAATCTCATTTGCTATGCAACCATTACCGGCAGTTCTGTCTTTTGTGCTTTACTGGTGTCAGATTTGTATGTAGAGGGAGTTTTTCTGGAGTACAGCTGTACTGTTTTGCAGAGATATCTGCTTCTGTCAGAAAATGTATCATTTAGTATCAGAAAATGTATCATTTAGTATACTGATGATGTTTGAAACCTATCCTCATGCATTAAAAACTCTCAACACTGTTGGACTTCACTGGACAACTCATTTCTCAGATGTTCTCAGATCAGAACTCAGATTCTGCTGGGAAACAGAAACTCAGTGTTGTTTACCTGTAATATCATATAGGTTCTTTTGCAGGATCCAGGAAAATGGGACCAGTTGGTATTGCAGGCTGTAAAAATAACATTTGATCTCACTCATCAGCCATGGCCCGGATGTGTGGTTGCTTTAGGGGTATTTGCATAGAGTCGTAGTGTTCACCTTGTAGCACACATACTGTAGCCTGAGCCAGGTGAGAAGCTGCACTCCAACCAGAAGTAATATTTACATCTGCTTCTATTAATTGGATTCACCCACTCTGGCTGTTAGCATGGTGTCTAAGTGGCAAACGCAATCCCATAACAGAACAAATACAAGAAGAGTGAAATATAAAAGTGGAAAATGCTGAAGAGGGAGGAAGTGAGGAGAGGGGAGAAGGGTGAGTTAGGAAGTTCAGGGGTCATAGAAGCAGTCAGGCTGCTTGGCTTTTCAGGAGGAGGAATTTATAGTAATACCATGTGAGTTCTTGGTAAAATTTCAATTTTATTTCTTTTCACACAATTGTTGCGTTCACAGTAGAAGAAAACTGACCTGGAAGAGATGAGCAGGGTTAAAGTCCCCCTAAAACTGAGGTCGGAAAATGCATTCTGCTCTTTTCTCAATTGCAAAACACAGTTTTACTGAATATACTGAAATAACAAAGGCTGCCATTTTCCACCAAAAAAACCCTTAGGGCTAGAAGTGACACAGAGTGCTTCTACCTTTAAAGGCAATTTTCTGTAATGATTGAAAATACAACAATCTGATAATGAATATACAGCCTCAGGTGCTTCATGGACATAGTCTTAAGACCTTGGCTGGACTGCCCCAGGGAAGAAATATTATCTTTTTCAGTAGAAGTTGAATTGTAATCTAAAATAAACATCAGTACACTGCTGAAGGATATCGGCCCTCACCTTACATATACATTATCTGATTTTAACATAATTTGAATGGTGATTCAAATTACACTATTCATGCTTTCTCATGGGGTCAGTCACTTCAGCACAATTTATGAATGCTATGTCCTAGCTTTATCTTCTATTAATAGGTGTAGGAGTTCATTGAGAGGTGGAGTGATGTCTCCTCTCTATTACTTTCCCTTTCAAATAGTTGCTAATCAGCAATGTTGTGCATCTAATGTTGTTGTGTGGAGATGGTTGAACACAGAAATTGGCACATTGGTGGAGTTTATCTGACAAAATGAGAGCGTTTTTGCCATGTAACTGCCCTGCCTGAGCTATGCATCTAGTCTGCCTTCATGTAGTCAGCAGAGAGGAATAGCACTTCTGTTCATCTCACCCTAATATAGACATCCAAAACAGGTCAAATGAATTGCCTAGTCTTTTCTATTCACTATGAATGGAGATCAGTTTGGGTAGCTCAGATATAGATGTTTATACTATAGACTTAGGAAGGTAGGTGAGATTAATCTAGCCACAGTCTTCATAACTGATGAGTTATGCTATGGCTGAGGCTGAAGAGCAACAGATGAAGTAAGCACTGCCTATTATATATATGCAGTATTACTGTGATTTGGATAACATTTAACAAAAATGAAGAAGTTTTCAAGTCTAAGTTTTGCTATTACTTAGGCTTTTGCAAAAGGAAAGTGTAGCTGAGATTTAGACATCAATAAGACAGTCAATCATGAGCTGAAGGAGCTTTAAAGAGATCATCTAGTCCAGCCAAATTCCTAAGGCAAGATTATCTTCAGTGGTATTATTCTTGTTTCTAAGAAGTTCCCAATTTGGAAACTTCAAACCACCCAAGCTTGTCCTAGTATCTAATCTGATGCTTCCTAGTTACTGTTTACACTCATTACTTCTTTTCTCTACTATGGGCCTGAAGAACAGATTAACCAGCAGGTATCACTTGCCTTTGACTTATTTGACTGGCATCATGTCATCATGTGGTCCCTTTCCCTAGACTAAACAATCTCCTTTTGTTCAATTTTTCCATGTGGAATTTTGACTCTACTGAACATATGTCTTTCAGTTCTGTTCAACTGCTCCACATCTTTCTTGATATGTGGTGCCCAAAACTGGACACAGTATTCTAATATGGCCTTACCACTCCTGGGTAGGGTGAAAAGATGAACCCACATGTTCTGCAGGTTTAACTATTATTATTTGTTTATATTTTGTTTCTATTCATTAACTTATTCATTAACATCAAAGTCCTAATTTGATGTTTACTTTCTGTGCAGCAGTATGATACTATGTTTAGAAGTCGTTTGGGGTAACCCACTGATCCTTCTCTGCAGGATAAATCCTAAGCTAGTTGATTTACTCCACTGTATTTATGTACTAATTTGCATTTGTCAGTATGCACTATTTTTCTCAGATTAAATCCCCATTTGTCAAGACTCCATCCGGAATTAAAACTTGTCCTCCAACAAGCTAGTTCCCTTCCATCTAGACTATCTTTGAATTTAATAAGCCATGCTGTCTCTTCCATCATCCATCTCTTCAAAGCAAATATTAAACAATATCTTTCCCAAGACAGGCCCATGATAAGTTTATCTTAGTACATCTCTCTTTTGACTCTGAGTCAGTGATAATTGCCCTGAATAAAACTGGTTACAGTTCTATACCAACCTATAGTGTGTTTTATCTAAACCTTCTTCCTTAATTCATTTGTTAAATAGTGTTAAAAATTTCAATAAATTTCTGATATTTGCATCTACAACCTTTCATCTATCTGTAAGATCTATTAGGTTGTTTTATGAGGAGATTAGACTGGCCTGATACAATTTGTTTTTGACGTATCTGGAGAGGAGCACGCACATAGGTTAACAAAAGGACTGAAGTGCCTCCTAATTGCCACTTCAGATACCTAAGACCCATATCCTCAAAACTCACACCTTCTTATAACTCCAAATAATCTAAGAAGTCACTTGGCTTTTACATGTGTTCCAGGAAGCACATAGTCTCCCAAATCCAGGCTGCATCCTACTGTCATGTAGTTCTTAAACCTCAGCAGGATTCAAAGTCTCCAATTGAAGCTATGGGGGGGGGAGATAAAAAAGAAAAGAGCAGGGGGTAGGAAGGCTATTCAGAGGGAAAGAAATGAGGAAGTGATGATGTCACTTATCCAGGACACAGAACTTGAAATTCTGGTAATTGTTCAGAACCATTTCTCTATTTCACATTAGCTTGTCACTGGATTAAAAAGAATAGATGGATATTAGGCTGAGTTTAAACCTCTCTTTCTGAACCACTCTTTTAACAGAGGAATTGTGTGTACTGCAATGCAATGATGCAGATTATTGTGAATAGTCACTAAATTTGTTAGGGACTATGGAGGTATTAATTGTAACTGTTTAGAGTTTTTTTTCTCTGAGGTACAGCATTTGCCAAATGCTAAAATCACCAAGACACCAAAAAACAAACACTAACCTCACTGGAGCTGTAACCTCCGACTTCACAGATTTTTATAGACTTGTTGACATGAAACAAAATAACATATGAATAACAATGCATTTGTCTTGTATTTTTTATTTCTATTGTGTTTTTGTTGGCTTTGATCTGTCAGGGTTAATCAAAAAGAAAAGTACATAAGCAACATTGTATAAGCAAAAAATCAGGTAGTGGTGGAGAGAATCTCAGACCCTAATTCATCATGGCTTATATACAAAGCAGACTGGATCATTAAATTATGCTGTTGTACCTTTGTTTCACTCTGTGGAAATCTCAGTTTTGAATTAGTACTACACTAATCCTATGGATTCAGGTAGTTTTTCTTGTGGATAAATTTAACTTAGAAACAACTTTTGTTGAATGTTGAATTTCAGACTTTTATAGGGACTTTCTATTATTTCATGCAGATTTTCTAATAGAATGCAACTTTTTAAAGTGGAAGCAGACCATTTAAGAAGTATTTCTCCTCTGCCTTGTCTTCACAAAACGACTATGAATTTGACACTTCAATAATACAAATTTGGCCAGCAGGTCAAAGCTATTCAGATAGTCACATTTTAATGCCATATACAGCAAACTAAAGACATTCAGTGAAAGATGAAAAAATTCAAGCATCACATAGCATGCAAAGAGAAAAGGGAAGGTCAAGGGTATCACTGGTATCTAGCTTCTTGAACTAGTGCATGTGTGCACGTGTGTGTGTGCGTGTGTATTTCTCCTTGAAAAGAGATTATTTTTGCTCTTGCTTCTGAAACTCATTGTGCAGTGTTTCTAGTTTAGAGTTGCTTATCATGACAGATTCCACTGAGGAAAGAGGATGTATTTCAGGGAGGAATTAAGTAACACATGCTGTAGAAATATCATAACATGTGTAAAGAATACATGTGAATGTTGATAATGAATGCATATATGAACACATATAGTGAATGAATGAATACCTAAAAAGATAATAAAAGCCCCAGTTCTGCAAATCTTTATGGTTGTATTTAACCAATATCAAATCTCTGTTTCTCTTGAAATATAAGGAATATCCTTCATGTTTCTTTATATTACACATCCATATATACATGCAGACAAATATATATATAAGAATCACAGTGACAAGAAAAACAATATGTATATACTGAACATACAGCATGAGCCAGATCTTGGAATTATGCAGAGAAGTAACATGCAGGAGTTGTGAATATGTAAAGACTGCAAAACTATGTTCCCTTTATTTTAAAAGTTTGAATCTCTGTTGTTATAAACACCATACAGGACGATAGACAGATCATAGAATCACAGAATAGTTGAGGTTGGAAGAAACTACTGAAGATCATCTAGTCCAAATCCCCTGCTGAAAGCAGGGTCGCCTACAGCAAGTTGCTCATGGCCATGCCCAATCCAGTTCTGAATATCTCCAAGGATGGAGATTCCACAACCTCTCTGGTAACCCATTCCAGAGTTTGATAACCTTTACAGTAAAAAAGCTTTTTCTTATGTAAAATAAATAAAATTTCCTGTGTTTCAGTTGGTACCCATATCATCTCATCCTGTCACTAGGCACCACTGAGAAGAATATAGCTCCTCCTTCTTTACTGCTCCCCCATCCATTATTTATCCACCTTGATAAGATCCCCTTCAGCCTTCTCTTCTCCACACGATCTCATCTCCCTCAGCCACTCCTTGTATGAGAGATACTCCAGTCCCTTAATCATCATAGTGGCTTCCAGCTATGCCTGGGTCACTCCAGCTGTGGCCTCATCAGTGCTGAGGACAAGGGCAGGATCCTGTCCTTCAGTCTACTGGTGATGGTCTTCCTAGTCCAGACCAGGAGGCTGTTGGCCACCTTTGCTGTGAAGGTACATTGCCAGCTCCTAAGAGTTGATTTCTGATGGAAGTCTGATGGTTCTGTTTTCTTTCACTGAACATGGGAAAATATCTGAGTATGTTCCTTAATGTTAAATCATTCGAAACTTGAAATTTTGAAACACATTATGCAAAACACAGTACGATAACTATGTTAGTTTTACAAAGAACATTATAAATGTCAATTAAATTTTCAAATAGCCAAAGGTTTAAGAATGGGTTTTTTTTTTCAGTATCCTACTCAAAAGTAATTTTTCTAATTTACAGATAATTTCCCTAAAAAAAGCATTAAAAAAAAATGCTAAGTCTTTCACAGATGCCTACAGGTGTTTGAAATACGTACAAAGTTAATTTGCAACTCCAAATCATGAATTTCATATAAAACTTTGTCCTTTTTAAATACACATTTAAAAATTTTAATTTCAATGCAGAATTTCTCCTGAAATAGATTACTCACTCCTATTATTTGGTTTTCCATCACCTCCTTTTTCCACTCTGTATATTCTGAAGAGACTATTAGAATTGTTTGATGATAGTTTATAAGTTTTTAACTTTTTAACAATGAGATTTTAAACAGAGTATTACAGACAGAAGTACTGAAAGGCAAAAATATTTCTCATGGTTTTCACAAAATAATAATGTAATTGTATTCATTATAACAGGCTATTTTATTCTCAGAAAGGATGGACAGAAAGGATGACAGTAAAATCCTTTCATAAGAAGAATCCAACAAACTCTGTTTCCACCAAAAAAAAAAAAAAAAGAACCTTGTGAACCCTCAGATATTGGCTGGAGAAAGCCACCTGATTCTGGTGAAGCCAGATTAGACTTTCACAACAACAAGTAAGAAAAATTATACTTTAAAAGTTAATAATAATACCAGTAAATAAAGAACAATGCAATAGAGATAAGACATGGAAAATTCATAGAATCATAGAATCAGTAAGGTTGGAAGGGACCTCTGGAGATCATCTAGTCCAACCTCCCTGCTCAAGCAGGGTCTCCTAGAGCATGTTAGACAGGGTTGCATCCAGGCGGGCCTTGAAGATCTCCAGAGAAGGAGACTCCACAACCTCTCTGGGCAACCTGTGCCAGTGCTCTGTCACTCTCACAGGGAAGAAATTCCACCTCACGGTCAGGAGGAACTTCCTGTGCTTCAATTTCTGCCCATTGCCTCTTGTCCTGTCACACAGGACAACTGAAAAGAGTTTGTCCCTGTCCCCTTGACACCCTCCCTTCAGGTACTTGTACACATTGAGAAGATCCCCCTCTCAGTCTTCTCTTCCCCAGGCTGAAGAGGCCCAGCTCTCATAGCCACTCCTCATAGGGCAGATGCTCCAGTCCTCTGATCATCTTCATAGCCCTACGCTGGACTCTCTGAAGCAGCTCCATGTCTCTCTTGTCCTGGGGAGCCCAGAACTGGACACAGGACTCGAGATGAGGTCTCCCCGGGGCTGAGCAGAGGGGCAGGATCACCTCCCTCCACCTGCTGGCAACACTCTTCCCAATGCACCCCAGGATACCATTGGCCTTTCTGGCCACAAGGGCACATTGCTGGCTCACGGTCAGCTTGTCATCCACCAGCACTCCCAGGTCTTTCTCTGCAGAGCTGCTTTCCAGCAGGTCAGCCCCCAGCTTGTGCTGATGCCTAGGGTTATTTTTCCCTCGCTGCAGGGCCCTGCACTTGCCCTTGTTGAACCTCAGGAAGTTCCTCTCCTCCCAACTCTCCAGCCTGTCCAGGTCTCTCTGAATGGCAGCACAGCCCTCAGGTGTGTCAGCCACTCCTCCCAGCTTGGTATCATCTGCAAACTTGCTGAGGAGACACTCTGTCCCCTCATCCAGGTCACTGATGAAGAAGTTGAACAGGATGGGACCACAGGTTGCAATATTAGTTAGAAAATGTTTGTAAATGATTATTATATGGATATTGAATGAAAATAATAGCAAACTCAATAATAGTATTATTGCAAGGAAACTATCTAGTAGGGCAGAAACTTCAACTATGTTCAGCCGCTCAGTTTCAAATAGGTTTTGGTCTCTGGAAATAAGAGCCTCTATATGAATATTGGTCAAAGGCCATAGGAATTCAATCAGGGTTTTTAATCTCTGTTTATTACCTTAACGAGTAGCATGAAATATCTTAATCTGTATAATTTAAACAGATATGATTACGTTATCATACCAAACAAGGCAAAAGTATATTTAATGGCTACTTGGAACTCAAATAGTTTTTCTAACCTTTTGCCTGTGGGAAGTCGTGGTACATCTCTGTCTCCCGGTTCCAGTATATCTGATTGTAAAACTTCTGCTTACCATAACTAAAGTTAAGTGGACTTAAGATAATATAAATCATTTATATCTTTATATTTGTATTTATATACTTGTAATTTCTTTATATTCTTATCCTGCTACTTATGTTTCCTACGTTGTTTTATACAATACCTAGCCTAGTAAACAAGTCTGGTTAAATAACTGGTGAATAAATAATTTCATGCATACTTGTTTTTTAGCTTTTACTTTGTAGTATTATTAACAGATTTTTCTCTCTGTGGGGTTGGGTTTCCATAATCTCATGTTTCAGTAAATCATTTAAGTTCTTCATTTCTTCTCTTGATATTTGGGGGCTTGATATTTCTGCTGATATGTAAGGGGATGTATGTGTATTCTAATTATGCAGTATATTTTAGCCATACCTCTATATGATAAGCAGACATTCCCCCTAGTTTAAGCTGGTTGATGAAACAAACTTAAGGTCTCATCGACCCCTAAATTCTGTTTTCATTAATGCAATTTATTTATTATAAAAATATTCCAGTGAAAACAGAGGAATTATATCTAAGCCATTCACTATGTGCAGGCCACGTCTCATCTCACTCTAGGCAAGTGAGCTAAGCTAAGCATCTAAATTCCAGCAAAGTGGTGGGGACTTCCAGATGGTGAGTCATCCTGTCCTAAATAATTAGAGCTGGGGACAATGGGAAGTATACTGCTGTCTGAAGACATCTCTCTCTCCCCCACCCCAGTACACACAAAAGCCACACATATAAAGAGTTTAAATTTCTAAGATTTAGAACTCTAATGATAAATTAAATGAATTTAGAGACAATGAGCATGGTGCTACTCCTGGATAGATGACTTGTCCAAGCTAGGACAGCAGTTCAAAAAGCCTATTCAAAATGTGGTAATAGTTAAGTAACAAAATACATTAAAACAAATTGACTTCATAACTCGAAGTATATTTGCAGTACTATCATCAGTCCAGTCTTGCCATTAGAAATAATATTCCAAATGTTGGAGAAAAGAACCAAACTGTTTCGAAACTATGACATTTAGCTATACTCATTCAGTGAGTAAGTGACAGAAATGGTTTTGAAAAACAGGAACTTCTTGATTCCCAGTAATACTATCTCATTATTAGGTATTTCTATCTCTTCAAGATTTCCATTAATCTTTTTTTTCCTAAACTGAGCTAATTCATTAAAATAAATTCAGCAAAATTATTTGTAAAAGGTGTTAGATATGCACAAATATTAAAGGTGGTGAGGGAAATCTTAAAATATCTGAAACTTTTAATGTATGCATCACACTTCCCTTGTGTACTTGCTTGTATTTGTATTCTTTTAGAAAGAAACACATTGTTTAAGCATATATCAATGACATTAATACAACTTTTGAGTGAAAAAAGTGTAATCTTTTGAAGTAGAAGTTTTTGTCTTTAAAGATTAGCCCTATATTAGATGATCATGACTATGAGCAACCAGTGTATGTCAGTCCCATGAGCATTCTTTAAATTACATTCAGCTGAGAAGATTAAAGACTTTCTGGAGCTATATATATATATTTATGTAAAAAGAATGTATTGGGTGAAAGCTAGGTCCCTTCCATTTTTTTAAGTTAAATGCATTCTAAATTAATTTATACATGCATGTACGTATGTATGCATGTAAGTGTGTGTGTGTCTGTATGTGTGTATCTGTATCTATCTATACATACACACAGTCAAGGCAAGGCAAATACACAGATTTCAGATATAGAGATTCCAAGCCTTAAACCTTCCCATTAGCACTGCTAGGAGAACAACAAATTCCTGTGTCACTTAAGTTGTAGCTGTAGCATTTGAACATGCCTTAGACAAAGATGTATGTTGCTCACATAAAAGCATGCTAAGACATTCAAATGATGTACAATCTTATCAGGACAAAAGGAAAGAAAAATTGTACTAGATGTAGGATGATCCTGATAAGGCTGGAATAAGAGTATCTAAGACATGATATCAAGGAAACAAAGATAGCTGGATGGATATATTGTTGAATAGTTGAACGCAATGTTGAAGTTGTGTTGTTCTGATCATAAAATAAGAACAAAAACTAAGTGATGGTTGTGGTAGTCTTAGGGCATTCTTTTGATGCTGTGCCAAACTCCTTGCCACTAGCAGATAGATCATTTTCACGGGTAGATATAAGTTAACTCCCATACTGAAGATTATCAGGTGAATATGTTAGGGTTGTGCTAGCATGCAGTAAACTCAGCCTCACCTTTGCCACCAAACTGACCTTGCGGTTTTGTATAACAAGCTTGAATGCTGCAATCTTCTCATGGTGACTTCTTGCTAGCACTGCAGCACTCCAGATGCGACACGGACACGTCAATAACCCTCAGCTGAAGGTAACAGCAATAATAACACAGCTTACTGGTCTTGAGGGTAACTAACAGCACAAATGACAGTAACCATACAGTTTTTTAGCATTAATGTCTTTCTCCCATTTCCTCCAACAAACAGACGTGGACTGTGTCTTCTTATGTATCTTGTCTCGTCAGGCTGACTTCAGATGAGATTTAGGAAACAATGGAGGTTAAATCTGAAGTTGCTAATATGTGATGACAAGCACTCTAGTGAGAGTAAAACTAAAAGTGACCCTCAGTCACATCTTAGTGAAAAGAATCAACAGCTAATGCTAAGTACCTAATGTCCAAATGCCTAAAATGACTGACAGTCTTCTCCCATCAGAAATGCTCATTCTAAATGAATTTCTGACAATATCAACAAAGACTAATTCTATATTCTTTAAAAATTTGGAGCATCTTTGAGCCTCGACAGATATGCTCAAACCCTAAAGCACAATGATTCTTATCCTTCGAAGTGAATTCTTACTTTCTTTTTGAGTCTAATTTTCTCTCAAAACCAAGTAAAAAGTAGCATACAAATACGTGTTATATAATTTCATCCAAAAATTACACTGAAATAACAAAAAAAAAAGAAAGTTCAAAGCCAAGATTATATGTGCATTGTTACTGAAGTGTGAATGAAGCTATTTTTGAAATCTCTGCCTAGTTTATTGTAAAAGTTTTAAACGGAGTGATTTGGAACAGCAGAAAGTGATTAAAACAAGTGTGCAAAACAAGAAAACTAGGCTGTATGTTTGGGTCTTCCACAGATCGTGTATTACTGCACAAAACACTTCAGCCTTCTCTTTCCTTTCAAAAGGCAGTAGACACATGTTCTTCATTTTCTGATCAACTAGCTTGAGGTATCAGCTTAAGGCCTGATTCTTGGGAATTCTTTCTATCCTCAAACTTACCTGTAAAGGGTAAGGAAAATATTCAGCATTTCTGAGAAAACAGACAGAAAATATATTAGCATTTGTGCTGGACATCCAATTGCTGAGACAGTTGTGATTTACTTAAGAAAGCTCATACACGTCTCTCTGTGTCTTAGTTTCTTATATGGAAATGAAGAGACTAAAATCTTTTCCCATCTGTGTTTTTGGAAGAAAAGTTTCGAGGCCAGAGAGCCTTGGAGAACCCTAAAGAACTGTACTCATCAGCACAATAAAAAAAAGGACACGAGGAATTTTTATTTAGCACCACTTAGATGTAAATAACACCTAAGAAGATGTAAACACACTCTCATTTTATCCTCTTATTCTCTGATCTGCTCAAATTCCTTGCCAGATCTGAATATTTTCATCGAGATAGAAAAATCCAAGCCCCAAACTTTCTGCTAGATCTCAAGTTCCTATTCCTTCCTGTGGAGGACAATACAGAGGCAGCATTCCTATTCAAATATGTGTTTAGAAAAGGTACAGCTCATTAAAATTACCTAATTTTGTCTTTTCTCATTCCGAAAAACAGCTGAATATTTTTCCATAAACATATAAGCCAAGAGGCCAAGCATAGGAATTATCAGCCTGAACGATTAAATTACAAGGCATTGAAAACAGATTTGTATGGGACTGGAGCTTACTTTAACAGTAGGTGTTGACATACACTGCATTTTAAGGTGTATAATTAAAATGACCTTTCTGATACACTTCATTCACTTTGGAGAATTTAGAATGCAAATAGAGTATGGTTCAGCTCAATGATATCTGACACTATAAAGCTTTAATTTGAAAATCTTTAATGTGAAGGGGAATATTTTGCATCATTTGGGAGCAACAAAAAGGAACCAGCATGTGTCAACTTTATGGATGATAGGTTTAGATGTAATGTAGAGTTCAAATGATCTCTTTAAATATATATCTGGAATTCAATATGGAAAAAGTGAAAAAACATGGATTTTTAAATGCATTGCATTGTTAACCTTGTTATGATGTGATAGTATAAGCTGCTGCAAGATTTTTCAAAGAGAATGTTGTTAAGCCACTCTAATAAATATGTTACTCTCAACTAGACAAGACTCCAAGGTAAAGTTGACGAGCAAATTAATTGTTTCTCTTTGTAAATTTGCAGTTGATATATGATTTTCAATCTTTGCTTTTAATAGTATTCCAAGGCAGCACTCGAGTGGGAGTAACATATGGCCATTTCTGTATGTTTACAAGAAAAGCTCTTTTTCAAATAAACAGCCATTAGCTGAACAATAGGGCTTCTAATCTTATTAATCCTTTAAAAGATTGCTTGGGTAGGGGTGAATAAAGCTCACGCTGGCCTGTGTCCCCACTTTATTATAATAACAAAAAGCTGTTGTCCCTGCTTCATTTTCCCCCTGCCACCCCTTCCTCACATGGTGGATGCTATGAATGTTTGCAGTAGAAGTATAAAGTGAGGTCACTGGTTGCTGTTCTTCCCTGGGTGCTGGCTGGCTGCATCTCTGCACATTTTCTCCTTAGGATTGGATGCGTAACGACCTCCACCTCTTCCCAGGCAGCAAGTTCCTCACAGGCATCAAGTACACAGGAATATAGGCATGCGTATGAGCCACAGAGATGAACTTCTAGGAGCAGAGAGCAATAACCGACAGCTGTTAACAAATGCATAGTGCATTGAATCCACTGTGTTTCTGTTTTTTTGTATGCTCTCTGTTCCTGCTTTGCTGAGTCCCTGGCTCTAGCGAAGAATGTTTGAATCATGCAAAGGGAAAGAAAGGGATGTGCTGTGCAGTGCAGAGACACCCACTGGTATACTTGAAGCAAAAAATTACACTGCCTCAAAATGCGTATGACAGCCATCTTAAGTCCTGGCAATGAAATCTGGAACTAAAATTATTGAGTGTTATGAAATAACATCCTTCAGAGAGGAATGTTAACCCTAAATGCTAGATATACAGCTGTAGTATATAGATGTCTGTGTTGCACATCTGAGAGGACACGCTGAGCAGTCCGGGGCTTCTTCAGCAAATCTTAATCCTAAAGTTGACTTTCTTGTTTTAGTGCTGCTTGCCGTAAAATGCACCCTGAGGCAGTTTTAGAACTGAGGATCACTTAGTGCTGTCCTGAGGCTGCTCTAAACTGCGCAGGGGCTGAAATACCTTTGTAGTCCCTACTGTAAGGACTACACTATAGTAGTTCTCACTATAAACTGCTAAGGTGTCTTAAAACTGTGGTTCAGCTGCAATCTGTGCCAGCTGTGTTTCAAAGCTTTTTTTTTTAAATGCCTTCTGTTCTGTTACTATATACTGTTTGTCAGTATGCATCATCTAAGCTTAGATGAGAACAAACTTCCTCGTACCTTTGGTAGTACATACTTTGCTACTTGGCATGTAAATTTTATCTCCATCCTTGTTGCTTCAAGTGCACACAGACAATAATAGCTCTTCCCCTCTTGTGCGTGTTTGTGTACACAAGCACTGCTCAGTGTTGGATTAAGACACAGGAATTAAAGATCTAAATCTCCAGCGCTGGAGCGATTAAATGAGACTCTGTAAGGAATTTTTATATTCAAGTACTTTTTTTCCTTAAGCAACAAGCTTCTGACCCATATGGTTGTTAGAGTATGATTTCATTGTAACTGACATAATTGTACCTGCTGTAATCTGCAGACTGTAAAATAGTAAGGTGAGTGGTGTTTTCTGTTTTAGGGGAGTGAGTTCAGATTCTTTCAGACAAGCGGTAACAAACCGAGATGATGGCTCTGGGTAGTGAGCTGAGGTGAAAAGTGAAGCAGGCCTGACTGACTTCCCTCCTCACCCTACAGCTATATTCAACTTGCTGAAAAAATACTGCAGACATCTTTGGTAGAGACCAGATTTCCCACAAGGGTGAATGTAAGCCCTTTGGAGTTACTCCTCACAGGAAAGATGCTTATATGCGCTTGACTGAGGTATGGAGCAACAAGGGGCCAGAGGCTGCCAGGCCTTGAGGGCTTTGGACTGGCTGAACCTTTCCACCCTCCGGTCTTTATTGCCATGCAAATGGCACAACCTTGTCAAGTGTTACTTGTGCTCTGCCAGCTCGCAGCTGTGTGTTATCTGTAGATATGAAGTGTCACGGCTTCAGCCCCGGCTCCCCAAAAGAGCTGTGTTTCACACACGTACACAGCAGGAACTCATCTCTTCTGGTCACGCAGGCTCCACGTTCAACCCCTCACAGCCCTTCCTGCAGCAGCTGCCACAAATACGCGGTTTCCGCATCACTTCTCCACGCTGGCCCTGCTTGCCCTCCTCCAAGCAGGTACCCAGGAAGTCCCATACTTATTTTCAGACAGGGCATCCTCCTGTCTATACATTCATGCAAACCCTGCCTAGTCTTTTGCCAATGTTCGTTTCCCTGTAGGAGTTACAGTTCCTGCAGCCATTTACAAAGTGGAATCACCACAGGGCATGTGCTGGAGGAGAAGATAGAAGCAAGAGTGCTTAAAAAATAAATTTCTAGATGAAGAATTAAGAAATATGATCCCGCTATTGCCTAGAAGATCAAAAGTCCAGAAAATAAACAGAGGGTGTCCAATCTGTTGCTTAAGAAAAACCTCATCATTTTTAAAATGCTCTCGT
>NW_028186690.1:1686883-1799733 GCF_003343005.1 Rhea americana | reverse complement strand
TAGGACACGGCTCTCCTCGTAGCGAGCGCGGGCGTGCGGCGGTGCCTCCGTGGGCGCTCAGCGCAGCGGGTCGCGGATGCCGCGGGGACGAGACGCGCCGCCGTGGCGCCGGCTGTTGTTAGGGCGGCGGGGAAGGCTGGTCCCGGGAGGGGGGGGGCGCCGCCGCGCGTGGGTTTGCGCGGCTGGGGGCCGTGGCGCGGCGGCGAGTCAACTTTCCCGGTGCGTCCACGGCGGCGGGATGCGCGTGGCGCGGGCGGAGATGCGCCCGCAGGAGCGGGGGCAGGTGCTGGGCGGCGGCGGGGAGGGAGGCCGGAGCCGCAGAGGGCTGCGCCGGCCCCGTGGCGGCTCGGCCGTGGCGTTCCTCCGTCGGGGGGCAGCGCTGGGGCGGCGGCGGCGGTTGGGGGCGGCGGTTGGGGGCGGTGGCGGTTGGGGCAGCGCAGCGCGGGGAGGGGGTTGGCGTGGGGGCGCCTCCCCGCCGGGTTTTGGGGGCTGCGCTGCTCGAGACCCCTGCTGCGGGAAGTGGGACGCGTGCCCTGGGTGAGCCGTTTTGCAAAATGCTGTCCCCTCGCTAGTGCAATCCGCCTGCCTAAGGGGGCGGGGGTAGCGAAACGCGATGTATCCGTTCTGCAGTCTTCTGTCTAGCTCGTTGGCATGAGCTCGATGAGGATATTGCAGAGGAAACCTAATTCTGATTTTAGTTTCTGGTTCTTTATTGGCATAGGCGTGAATTTCGGCCGCTTATGGAAAATGTATCTGTATTCTGTTCGTGTATCGTCATTTCAGCACCACTGTTGCTGCACGGGCGTCTTCTGAGCCAGTCTGTGCACCCAGAGGCAGCCTTACTCAGTCTTACTGACTTGCTTGGATTTGGAGCGTATTAATGGTAGTCAATTAAAAAAGGATTTTTTTCATCGCTCCTTTTTGCGGTACAAATAATAACATTTCACTTTATTTTCTCATTGTAAAATGCTAATTATGCATCTTTTCTGTGTCACTTTTGTATAAACGGCAGTAATTCAGACTGACTGTAGTAGCACCTACTGGTGAGAACAGAAATATCACTTGCCGACATTGCCTTTGCTGCGCTCTGCTAAAAGTCACCTGAAGGGGCTGAGCGTGCCCATGATGCTGTGCCTGAGCTGCAGGCTGAGGAGCTCTTTAGGAACTCCATCTGGTCCGTGAAGCACTATTTAATGTTGCTTATACAGCGTTCTGGAGATTATCTATGCAGTTAATCGACCACACTCCATTTAGTAATTAAAATAAACGATGATCTGTAGGCTAAGGATATTTTTAATGGTTATTATATTAAAGCCCATAACAATAATTTAAAGGATCTTTCAGGTTTTAAAAATAAACTATTATACAATTACTACTGGTGTGTACACTTCAGCCAAAAAAATTACATAAAAATGCGGTGTAATTCTGTGTGAAGGAGCAAAGGAGATGTTCACAGGTATATGTTACTTAGTATCAGTCTTTCATATAAAATTACTTGTTAAACAGTAAAAATAACAAACACGGAACTTGAAAGTGCTTAAGCACAAGGGAAAGTTTTCTGAAGTTTAAAAAATTCTAAATTTGTCTTTCCTATCACAAGTAACTTTTTAATGTCTTATCTTGCAGTGCAAACATACAAATCCGTATGTCATGTTGATYTTTGGCTCTTGTTGTATTAATTATAACTGCCCCAAACTTCTTTAACAAACTGCCTAGTTTTGCAGGGTATGTAGTGTGGAGCTTTTGTGTACTTGTTGACCTCTGAATATTTACTATCTCCATTTGCATTGGTTGCTTAGTTTTTATATTTGTGTTTACTGATAGTTGAAGTTGCATCAAAACATACCTCATTTATCGTTAAAATTTGATAAAAGATACAAATAAGATATTAAGCAAAGGACTAATGTCTTTTTTTCCATGCTTGTATTATTTACAATGCTGTTCTAAACAGACAGCAGATTTTCATTTTGACTTCTAATGGACTGCAAAAAGCAATACAGCCATAACATAGCTACGTCATAATGCAAGAACTTAAGTAAGTTCATAGGATCTTAAACCTCATGCGTGTATGGCATACACACTCTGTAGAAGAAARCCCTCCTTAGTAAGTTTATAAAGTAAAGAAATCATAAGTGCTTTTTTGAGCATGTCTTTTTGATACATTCTTTAACTACATGATCACATACTGTTTTTTTTCTACAGGAACCCTGTCTCAGTCAGTGCACAGGATGGATGGAGCTCATTTTACACAATTCAGTATTTTGCTTTTGTTTATCTTCCTCACTGATCACTAGATGGGCCCATGACTTACTTACTCCACATTACCCTGCTTTGAAGACAGAACTGATAACATCTGTATGGGCTTTGCTAAAGTGTTTATCATTACSTGATCTGAATGCCTTACAGATAATTGTTACTGTATCAAAAACTATGTCAGATGAGATGAGATGTTTGCAGATGGTGAACAGAGGTACAGAGAAGTTTAGGTAAAAAGTATTTACTAACTTTAGGTGGCTGATTTGAGTCTTCTGCTATTCTTTTAAATATCAGTATTTCTGTGCATGCTGAAGTTARAACTGCTACTGATTTTAGTGACAGCCCAGCTCCACACATCTGAATATGTCTGCAGAGTGGATAGCAAAAGGAATTCACAGTTAGTTATGAATTATGGAGAGTTTGATTTAAATCACGTGCATGAGCTTGAGAGGGATGGCGGAAAATGCARAAGAGAGTTCTTTAACCCTTAAAGCCTTTGTGGCATATTACAAAGCCTCCTCCATTTCTCTTTCTGCAATTCCTGCCTCATTCACTACACACACTCCTGTCTTTCTAGTAGGTGAGACAAGAATCCTACTTGCATAAATCTCCTGTTTCATTTTCTGTGCATATTCATCCTGTGTATTGAATGAGGCAAGGTACCTCCGAAGAAGCAGTATGTGATTATCTATTTAAATACTGTATTATAATGTACGCATTCAAGGGAAATGAATTGTGGTTGCACAGGTAATGCTGCTTCTGTCATTTCATGACTTTTGAGTGTTTGATTTTTGCAACCTTAACAGTATGCTTTCGCGTTATATTGAATAAAATGTGCATTCGTGTCCTGTATACTCTCTTAAAACCTAAAAGAAGTAAGATTTAAAAAAATTAAAACTCAAACAAGAAAACCTAGAAAATTTTCTACCCTAAATTTCATCTTGTGTTGCTTGTATTGGGTCCATAGTGRTCATTAGCAGGATTGGAAAAGTTGAATCCTTTGCAAAAGCTCTTTGCTCTCGAGTGAAGGGAGTTAGCATTAGGAGAGTGTAGTCCCCTCTAGGTACTACTCATAAAGCAGAATGGAGTGGTTTGTCTGCGGATTTCCACAGACGCTTCTAGTAGTAGAGGTACAGTGAAACACTGGAGTCCTTCATTCTATTTTGGGCTTTGATGAGAGTGTGTCTCAGTGAGTGAGGGGGCTCTTTTGCTAGTCCTCTGCAAGCACTGTTCTTTTCACTGTGTCACTCATACATGTCTCCTAATGACAGTCTCTTTATCCTCATGTAGCCAGTCTCAGTTGGCTCTTCTTAGATATTTCTGGTCTTGACCATTCCAAATTTGTCTTCTGTTTGTTTTCTCAGCCAGTCCTGTGTCTCCTTTCTTTTTGCTTTTCAGCAGTCTTCCAACTTTTCTTTATTCTCCATAGCTTCCTCTTCTTGATTTCCTGAATCAGTTCAATCTTTTCTCTTTCCTTTTCCCACCTTTCTTTCCAGTCTCTTTTTCTGCACTTCTGCCAGGCCTTGGTCTCAATTTTTACTTCTCTTCATAGTGCATAGTGTGGCTTTTGTTCATCTACAGTGAGATCACACAGTACTCTCCTCTTGTAACTTAGTTAATTTTTGGTATGCTTTCAGAGATACAGGCAAAAGCATATTAGTAATCCAAAGCTGTCCTGCTGCCTGGTGTTACTAGCTTCAAAACACGRTCACTAAAACTATTTGAAATAAAGACTGTTTTGCTGAAATAGATAATATATTTTCCCTCCATTATTCTCTTTTAAAACTGAACTTGTGGACAAATGTTTCAATGAAGCAGGTGAGTGTGTGTTGTGCTTGTGTATGTATGTTGGCAGAAAGCAAGGAAGATGAACAGAATACATGCTTTGTCGAAGTTGTAAGTAATAGTAAACATCAGAAATGCTGAGCAGCTTAAATAGGCTGTATTATAAAGAGATATCAGCAATTCCAACTGGAGCATATACATTTTCTGACTGGAGAATATACTTTTAAAAAAATAAATAATTTTTTTAAGTTATTTTGCTTAATCTTGATAAGTTTTGTGGGTTTCTTGGGTGGTGAATGTCTGATAAATTAGGGTTGGTTTGTAATTTTATTTATATATATATATTCATTTGATGTTTATGTTCTATGGTTTTGTTACAGCTATTTTAGAGAAACATTTGCAAAATGAGGATGTAAGCCTTTTGCTAAACTGAAATCTGAGTGTAACTGTGACTAGTGGAGTTACCACTATACAACCACTACACCACTGCGCAAGTTACCACTGCACCATAATATTTTGTTTGCATAAGCAAGCAAATTTTATTCTTACAATAAAATACTATTTTCAATAACTTAGTAACTCTCATATCTGAAATGGGGAGGGATAGCTGAGTTGATTCACACCRTAGACTATTGTAATTCATGTAACACAGTATGTAAAAACATTTTCATATGTATGGAATCTTCTAATGAACTTATGTGGGCAGCACAATRTTGAAATGAAGAAATATAAAAATACATATTTGACAAAATCTTTGCTTGTTTTTCTGTAATCCTTTCCCTTTTATAATTGACATGTATTGGCCAGACTGTGTTGCTCCCTGCAATGGAGTTAGACTGTAGTGTAGAGTTCATGACTTAGTCATGAGACCAGTGTTCTTTTCATAGCTTTATTGGAAACATCCTGCGTTACCATAAGCAATTCAGTTCTCTCTAGTTTAGCAAAATATTTGAACACAAGCCTACCTGTAAGGGATAAGTAATGCTGTTGATTCCTGATCAAGCCAGTACTCAAGAGTTAGGCATGCTCTTGAATGCTGTGCTGTTTCAGTTTCTTCATGCATTAGTTTTTCTCCTCTGTAAAATTGGAGTAAGGTGCTTCAGTTTAACAACTGCTAAATTTAATTTGTTTGCAAAGATCAARGAAAGTCAAGTGTTGGARCAGGCTACCTASAGAAGYTGTGCAGTCTCCATCTTCGGAAGTTTTTAAGAGCCAAGTGCATAAAGCCCAAGCAATGTGGTCTGGTATCAGAACTGACCCTGATTTGAGCAAGAGATTGGACTAGAGACCTCCTGAGATCCCTTATWACCAGAATTATCTTATAACAGTATCCTGTTGTCCCATATGAGAATATTAGTATACAGTCTGAAACAATGCTTTCTGAAGGGGGAAGAACAGCTGTGCMAACAAAATGTTTAATGTCTGACTGAAATATTTCGTATCACAAACTGTCTCCCCTTTTAGGTTTTCATTCGAAACTGGATTGAAGTGCACTGTTAGATGCACTGTGCACATTTGTTAGACTTCATGTTATATTATAGATCTGTTTTAGTRGAGAGAATTACAGAAGATTTAGTGATTTGGTCAGTGTGTGTAGGGTGGTTAACATTTATACATTGTTGTAATAAATTGTASTACTGAAGCAATGATTCCTCTTCAGAGGAAAGAAAGGGTCCCTGTTAGTAATACAATTCTTTTATGTTCGGAAACTTGTATTTTTCAGATAAAATCTCACACATTTAATCTGATCACACTGATTGTAAATATTTAAAACAAACACTGAATGTTAGCAAGTAGAACAGACTGTTAATGYTATCTTACTGTTGTGCCTTGCTAACATGTGCTAATCTTTCTGGCAGTGATAAGTGCTGGATAAACGAGGGAGATAACTTGGTGCCCTGTTCAGGTGGAGGCATAGGAAAGTTAAGAGTGTCTGGTTCTAGCACATCAGCTGTAGTGAGGTGGGGAATTGAATTACTACAACTGGTAAGAAGTCCATTGTTAATTTCAGTGTTAAATCCAGTACTTTTTTGGAGTACCTGTTTATAGTTTGGGTAATAAGTGATGCAATAATGAATAAACCATTTTTTTTTCTTTTTGAAAGTTGTCTTGTTTTTTATGAATATCAATGTATAAATTCACCTTTTCTCATACAGTATTTTTCTGTAAGTTTCTTCTTCAGGGTCTTTGTCTTCAAGCCTAATCACTTCATAAGAGAAATAAAATAATTTGTTTTGTGCTTCTTGTGTGAGAAAAGAGAAATAGCCTTATATCTAAATATTTTTTAAGGAAGACTTCCTTTTAGAGAACTGATTTCTCAACTAATATGCTTTTGTTGAACCTTGAAATAAAGTTGATTTTATTTTGGCAGAAGCAGTCAGTTGTCTTGCCAGCCATTCATTGTTAAGAYCTAAAAGCTAGAACAGACATACAGTATTTTGGTGTGTTTGAAGATCAACACTGTATTTTCCTTTACCCACCATGTTGAGCCATTATTAGTGAACTACTAGCTCCTGGTGGGAGAATTTATGTGCTGATAAGGTTACTGTTGCTAGAAGTTAGAAGCTTCTTTGTTACTACTATTGCTAGTAATATTTTTAGCTGAAATGTTTTTGCTACAAAAAATCTTTGAGCAAARCAAGAAGAAAATAGTGATTATGATAGATAAGAAAAAGTAGGTAGAAATAAATATTTTTYGTTTTCTGTATTTCTTTTTATGAAGAATAAGTCCATCACTCTTTTATACTATGGCCAGAAGCCCATCTTTTCTTTCATCAGTTTTCTACAGGTTAGTTCTTTTATAAAAATRAACTTTGGAATATTGAACAGTTCCCACTATAGATTTTTATTTACAGATGACCTCAAAGATACACTAACTGCTGCTGAAGTASGTCTTGGGAAAGTTAAAATTCTGAAATGCACCTTTCCCCCCTTCATCTTGTCACTKCCTGAACTCTGCCTCTCTTTACTCTTTATTTTTTACCATATTTTTTCCCTCTCAATTTTCCTGGCCCTCTGATTTTTTTTCAGTAACTTTTAACATATTAATGTATTGACAACGTATTCAGTTCTGCCATTCATGGTATACAGCCATAATTTCATTGGAAAAGGCATAATCAGGCTATCAAAACAGCAAAAGGAGTTCACAGCTTGAATGTAATAGGTTGTTTTTGAAAGTCACAAACTGAAGACTGATTAATGTGTGAGGGCAATATTAGCTGAGCTTAAACAATTATGTATGAATTTAATTTTGATTGTTTCACTTCTTCCTTGACTGTTTATATAGTACATGAGAACTGTGCAGCATCTGCCAGCTACTGCAGAAATATCACTAAAGAAGTAGTAGTGGAATAGTGCCAATGCTGACTTTTATTCTAACAACTGGGGTGATAGCTCAGTTATATTTGGTTGTTTAAACATCTTCCATTTCAGTTTTGCCYTCATTCTTGCCAGATGGTTATGGTACCCTTCTCCTTCCCTTTCCCCTTTTCTAGGAGATACRTTGAGAAAGTTCTTCAGATCTCTGACTCTTCATTCTAGTTCYCTGACCCTTCCGTTTCTTAATGTCAGTCTGCCTCTTTGGAAAGTAATTTTTTTTAAAGCTTATTGCTACATTAACTGTATCAGTGTATGGTGAAGGGTTCATGGTGCAACTCAGTCCCTTCAAAATTCTTGTATTTTTATAAATTGATTATCTGTGTATTCATAGTATGAAGTAGCACARTTTAGTTCATAATCTAAAACAGAAAATACTGCAGGTGCTTTGACAGTGTTAAATAATAGCAGGAAAATAAATCATAGTAGGATTTAGAAGAAGTGATTACTTCCTTTAAAGCAGTTTTTATYTGCAAAATAAAGTTTTGGAAAACACTAGATGAAAAATAATTAAAATTATTAAAAAAACTTTCATAGTGGGAAAAAAGTATATAACTGTCAGATTTGACACAGCTATCTCGCTTCTATTTGTGTGAAAATCGTGCCCTTAAGGAGAAAGTTATCTCTAATTAGTATCCCAGAATTAGAGAAGGAAAGAGAAGCACTTTCAAGAAGAATTATTTCCAATAAATAAGTTTAGAAGGTACTAAATGTATTATTAAATTTTTGAAGTAAATAATACTTTGATGTACCTGCATTGTATTAAAGAAACTAAGAAGAAAAGTAAATTATACATGCCTGATAATGGATGCTTTTTATTCTTCTGAGGACCTTTTTTCGCCTAATATATGCAAAGAATGAGTGATTAGTAGAGGGATTTCCTTGATACCGAAGTATGTCTGTTTCTTCTTGAAAAAAATCAAGTTGAGTACGAACCATTAATAGGAGTAAAAATGGTTAAAACTACTTCTGGGATGGTGGAGTGGTTTAAAAATGTTGAATAGTTGTTTTTTTAAATGATGGTGACCTGTGGTAGATTTGTTAGCTAATAATACTTGGGATAACTGAAAAGTTTTGAAAGAAAAAGATTTGATTGCATTTTCATCACCAAATGTTGTTAGCTCGTTTGTTATCAGACTGTGTGATTACAGAACATGGTATTGGGATTTGGAGAAAGTCATATGTCTGAGAAGGATAGATTAATTTGTACTTTGTTATGTAGATGAGATATATGGAAAGATAAATTTGATGTCTGACTGAAACAACTATTTTGCTTTTGTGGAAGTGGGAGCTTTGAATCTCCTGCTCAGAACGGCATTGAGTCCTACAGAAACATACAGGCATAAAGAAAGTTTTGTAGTTAAAACAAYGCCAGGTTTGTAATAAAGCACAGCTGTTCCTGTTTCCGCTCACATTCCTGTATTGTAAGATTTCTGTGGGTTCTCTACAAACCAGCTGACCCAGTCTTTAAATGTGGCTGAACCATAAAACCTGTTTTGTCCCATTTCTATGAGGTCTTATTCGAAGAGTTCAAAAGATATAAAGATTTCTTCAGAGTGATTAACTCCAGTCAAATGTGGTATTTATATCTGAAGCTAACAGCAGCTTCATATAATACCTTTCCTGTACATATACTGAAACACAGGGGTTTGGGATAGTTGTTCCAGCTAGAACAGCTTCTGAAAGAACYATACTTTTGTATATAACCATATCCTTAATTATTGTCTTGATTTTATTTATGCTTACGTAACATGCTTTTATGGCCTGCTGAACATTTGTTGGTTGATCTTATCCTTGGCAAYGTTGCTGACAATATTTAATCTGACAGTGATTATATAAATCTTGTAAATAGTCACTAAAATTTTCTCTGTTTTTTTTTTTCCATTTTGTTTTACCAAATACTCTTATTTCTAAGTCTGTGYTAATGTTTACCATACTAGTGTGATGGGGGGAGAAAGGAAAATGTGGAAGGAATGTATTTGCCTTCTAGGCTTCTGTCAAATAAATTATACTGTATTGCACAATTCAAAACCAATGAGAACTGGTCWAAATTTATTTTCCTTCTATTATTTAACACTGTCAAAGCACCTGCAGTATTTTATGTTGCAGAACTACTCAGTTTGCAGGCATTCTTTGTGTACCAGCATGAGGAAAAACTTGCTATTGGTGAATCAATATGGGTATAGTAAAGAATATGGAGCATCTTGAAATGTAATTTTCACTTCAACAGGTTTGTTCCTATCTCCACACGGCCTCTTGCTGTTTAGTGCATATCTAGATAGAAATATTTTGRTATTTGTTTGTGACAACCTAAGCTAAAGCACTGCAAATGTTTAGGATATTCTTGACCTTTCAAGGATTTTCATGGTTAATGAGTTTTTAATCTYTTTCTATATACAGGGAAAAGCCTGTGGTGTATGGGTACTAGATTAATGGAGCATACAACCAGCCAAAGAACAGTTACTTGACTGTTGACTTAGAGACATTATAATGTAAAATTACAAAATAATTCAAAGGAAAATCTGTTAAAGGGAAATGTGGTTATCTGTGTAGCTAATAAATTTTTGTTTAATTAGAAATTTTTGTTTACCTGATAAGTAGTTCCAGTCCTAGCTTCATAAAACACAGGTCATCATTCCATGGAGAATTCAGGAGCTAATTGGTATTGCTCAGGGAAGATCAATTGGTAATGCAGTTTTCCCAAGAATGTTTGATTGTTGCTTTTTCATATCATGACATCCTTTTTGGCAGAACACAAATTTCAGTAAGGGCTTCCAGATCTTAAATATAGGGGTAATTAAGAGTTTGTTTTGTTTTGTTTTGTTTTTTAGCTGTTAGCACTAGGCCTATAAACTRTGTCATGCAAACAGAAGTTTTACAGAAGTTTTAGACTGAACTGACATCTGTCTTACTGAAGATGTTTACAGTATTGTAAAATAACAACATTTAGGTTTTTGGAGCTATCCTGCAGAACAAACAGCTGTGGTCCCTCTGAGTAATTCTGTAGGATGTTGCAAAATACATACATAAAAGATGTATTTATGTTTGTGGRTTTGTGTCTATTCAGTGTGTAGTTTTTTTAATCCTAATTTCTCTTTCATTTAATTCCTGCTCTATGGGATCTTTCCTCAGAAACTTACTTAGTATGTGTGAAAAAATGCAAGTGTGTGATTTTGAGTTCTAGTATTTTAATATGTTACTTAATCTTCCTGGAATATWGCAATATTATCTCTTACTGGGTATTTTAATATTGATTGTGCTTATGCTGGTCTCTTAATTTAAATTCATGGCCCATTAAAACTTGTAAACTTGGTTTTCCCACTGGATGCTTCTCATCATCCTTAGAAGCTCTCCTGAAGGCCTGGAGAGAGCCCTGTAGGCAAACCTGATCTTGCAGAGTAAAGAATGGTTAGGACCTGGGTCCTAGGAAGTACGAGCAAGYGCTGACAAGCACTTCTGATTTGGCACAGTTGTCTGCATGAGCTTAAACTCACTTCAGTAATGATTTAAAATAGATAGTCTGACTTTACGCTGGGTTGGATTAGGACTACTTATAAATTTACTGTATCTCAAAAAAAAACCGAGCTGAGACAGATTTCAGCATATAGTTTAAATGCAGCCAGTTCACATGTTCCTGCAACTGCCATGTTAAGCCCTTCAAAATGTCCCTGATTTGGAATGTAACTACCTGTAAAATTATCTATCTACTTACTGGCAGTTGTCTTTCAAAGTATTTGTTCTTCTGACAGGCGTACCTCAGTGACTGCAGACTCCAGCCCTCCAAGGGCTGAAGGGGGGCTCAGCCATTTCTTGAAGTTGGTGGCCTTTTTTACTCTCACTGAAATGGTAGCGTCAGAATGAGGGCACATCAGAAGGTTTGCCAATCCAAGATTATGGGCTTCGACCTGATCCCTGTATATAATGTAGAAACTTGATATCTAATTCATAATTTGAGCTGTACACACATCACATCTCAAAATGTCTCGAGGATAGATAATGAAAAATGAAGAATGATACTAGATAAAAAAGATTTTCTTGTGTTAAATATACAACCATAACCAAAACAAAGGCATAAACTGATATTACAGGATAATTATTTATAATCATTATGTGATGATTCAGCAGAAGAAAATCTGAGGTTTGCTTAATTCAAGCCAGGCAGAAGCTGTATATTGATTGAGTATACTAAAACTATGGTTTTAGTTAAATCCTTTCACTTTTGTGTGCACAAAATGCCCTCTTTCTGCTCAATTGTTGGTTTTATATCTTAGATACTTTCATTACTCTACCTATGCTGCTAAACTAATAAATTCTTCCAAATAAAATCATCTTTATTTGACATGCTAGACACAGTTTTGGCATGCAGTGTAACCCTTAGTATATATTTGAGCCACTTCTGTGCAGGGAATCATAGTCTGCCAATTAATTTGTATTATTTTTCAATCAGTTTGCAGGAAGATATGGACACTTATAATAAGCAGCAGCTTTTTAGTTGCAAAATTCTGCATTATTACATGGAGATAAGCAGAAACATCTGTATTCTCGTTTTTCAGTTAGCCAAACCTAGAAGGCTACCTTAGAAAACATCTGGAAGCTATGAAAGAATCYGTTATAGATCAGTTGCTTATACTGGTGATGCAGATCTTTGGGTTTAAACATCATCTTCGTTCCAATGTGATATAAGAGTATTATTTATTTTCAGAAAATACTTTTGGAAATGTTTCTCGTATGGTTTTGACAGACAATTGAAAATAGTGCTTTCTTGTGTTAGCGCTGACTGCAAAGCTGTATATATGCATTACTGTGTGTGTTCCTTTCTCTGTTGATTGGGTGACAGTTGGCAGGTGCTAGCTCCCAATAAGTGAGRGTTGTAAGCTGCACAGCTTGGTAATTGGCATAGAAGTTGGGTAAGGAAATTGCCTCCTGCTCTCATGCTACAATATCGTCTTTGAAGACAAGTTCTTTTTCTGTTCCCTTTCCAGAAAAAATCAGCAATTATCCAGTTTCCTCAAAGAAAGAGTGCATAGATATAAGCAGCATAAGGAAAGAAGTACTTKTCCTCAGAATGGCATGTGTTTTTCTGAACCAGTTAAGGATTGATAGCTCAGTATCACCAGTATTTTTGAAAACCAATCGAAGAATGTTTGAAAGTTAAAGTGGGTGCCAACTGAAAAAACAGGGATATATTGGTGAAGTGAGTGGCAAAATATAACCTTGTTTTAAAAAAATTAACTTCAGTTAGGCAGATAATGGCTCCTTTTTTCCCTTCATTAGGAACAACATTTCTATAGTGTGCATCTCAAAGTATGATTCTTTTCTCTCCCTTTTATTTTTTTTTTCCTGCCTACTAGAAAATGAGGAAAAAGAGGTTCTCTCTCTGCAAATTAGAGGAGAGGTAAATGTACTGGTTAGTTAGTGACATTAACTTCTTATCCTGAGGTTCTGTTACAAGTCATTTCTATCTTTAAGATTAATGCTTATTAATTAACTTTCRTTGGAACAGCACTCTTCTCTGCGTCACTCAGAATCGTGATGGTATACAAACATACTTTGTACAAATGTCAGCTAAGTAGTTGTAGAAAGATGAGAAAGACTGGGAAGTGAAAATGTTACTATTAGAAACATGAAGGCATGTGTGTAAAGGATAGGAATATCTTGGTGTCTTCCTCATTGAATACAACGATTCCTCCTTTAGATTCATGGTTCAGAGAATTTTCTTTCAAGAAATACATGATTCTTAGGATAGGTGAATAGCTCTATTGTTTATGTATAATTATTTATATTTGAAACCATTTAGGAAATTCTAACCAGATACAGCATCTGTCTTTACTGTTTGTTTAAAGTAAGATAATTGTATATGTGTTGCAAACTAAAGCATTCTTCTTGAAAATTGTATAAGCATTTGTTAGAATCCCTTTGTAAAGCTTTCTGACTGGACATGTGTCCTGTGTGGCCTATATTACTGTTGTTACCTTATGGCAGAAAATTGTGGTCATATTCATCCAAAAGGAGGAAAAAAAAAATCTTTTAACAATACAGTTTTTAATAAAGCAATTATGCAACTTATTCTGTTAATACTCTATATATTCTGAAGAGCTATGTAAAAATAATATTGCACAGTACAGTCATATTCTGGTATCACTTGAAGCCTATTAATTACATAAAAATTGTATGTGTCAATGTAATACTTCTGTACAGGGGTTGCAAGGGCAGCCTTCACAGATGAGTCAGCAGTGTACCTTACATGACATGAGTTTCATCTGTTATTTATTTATTTATTTATTTTTAATGGAGCACTGCTGGAATTAAAGATGAGTCTGTTTTGCAGGATCTTACTGCTGGAAGATGTTTAGGTGTCTTTTGCTTCTGGCAGCTTCTGAAGATTTTGGGAGTGTAAATAGATGTAAAATCATAGTGTACTTAAAATTAGAATGATAGAATTCACAAAAATCTATGGAATTCCATGAGGCTAGAGGCATGTATCAGATGCAAAATCTGATTTGAAAATGTCTTGGAGTTTGCCCTGCATATTCTTCCAAGTCTATTAATAAACACTTCTTTGAGTTTGTTCTCAGAGACAGCTTCAATTGTGTGAGAAACAAATATGTATATTAAAAAWATATATATATTCTGCTGGTAAGGTAATGCATGCCTGTGTGCCTAGAAGGTTGTATTCTTATCTCATTTAGAACATCCAAACACTGTTGTAAATTCCCTTTTCCCTGAGTAGGGGAGTGAGTCAAGGAGAGACAGATCACAACCAACATTTACTAGGACACCTTGTATTAATTAAGCTRCTATTATTAATAAAATCAAACTATTTTTAAAGACAGGTTGCTATTTGTGCAGTACATTAAATTTTTCCCTCACATCATCTGCATGCTCACTCATAGTTACCTGGTTGGTGGCCAATCCTGTGCGTTTACTGAGAAGTGTGGAGTTGTACTGACATACCAGTGGCTTGTAGGTAGGTCTTCAGAAAGTCTCTCATGGGGGTCCGGTGTTTCACCAGCTGTGAATATAATCCTATAGCGCTTAACTGCATAGAACAGCCACCACTACCTTGGATGTGGTTGCAGTTGTACAGTCCCTTGCTGATGCTAGCTGGTGGCCATGTATACTTTGGGCTGACTCTGGATTTTCTTTAACATTTCTGGCAGATGCAAAAGGACCACAAGTCTCCAGAGCTTATCAGCATGTGGGAGACTCATGCACTTCTCAGCACATACTTTYACCTCTCCTTAGCATGCTATTTTCTGGTGACTGTTTGTCATCCACACCCGTGGGGTCCATTTACACAACACAAACAAGCACAGACAAGATTTTTATGACAGCACAACTCTGGGACAACTATTAATGTAATGTGAAACTCCAATGAACTGTCATTGACTTGTGAAACATTTTTCTCAACCTTCTTTCAGGTTTAGTTATACATTTAGAGTTGGACCGTAATCATTTTAAAACTTAGGTTTCCTTTTTGTATTCTTTGTGAAAGTTATGTCTTCCATTAGGACCATGTMTAATGCCATTTTTGAATTGTTACAAAAATAGTATATGAAAATTTGTCACATTGTTTCATGACAATTGTCTGTAGCTTCTTCTTAATCTTATGTAATTCARTATGTTCTAGCAATTTTATTTAATGTAACTGAGTGAACTATTTCTGTAGTAGTCACCTATGTTTCAGGATGATTCTTCCCCTTTCTCAATCACAAATGTTAATAACTTTTCTGTTTTACTAAACTGTCATAATTTAAAATTCTGCCCTTGAAGCTAATATTATTGTGAAAGCTTCTAGCTGCTACTAATAATGTAAAGAACTTCAATCTAGCCATTTACCATGACCTTAAGGTACATTGAACCCTCTATGAAAAAGTATTATAATTCCTGAAAATAAATAGCAGAAAATGTTTTGGATATCTGCTCTGATTATCTGGTTAATAGGTCTGATATTAATCTCACGTATGAAAGTATATATTGCGAATATGAGTGARCTGACATCAAGGAAGTAGCACTTGCATAGAAATGATTTTAATGACTTGTTTGCAGAGTATGTTGAAGATTAGAAGTAATTTATATGGCAGATCTTACTTTACTCACAGGTAGATTAATTCAACTTTTTTAGGTATAGTTAATAGGACAACACTGAAAGTACTATTTCTTTGCTGTAAGATAAAAAGATCTGACTTGGAAACAGTAGAAGCACTGCAACTACTGTCCTATCAATAATAAAACTACTTTTAATATATTAAGTTCTTTTCATATATTGCTACAGTAACAATATATGAACGTTCTCCTAGGAGAGTCCCATTAYAGCTTATTCTCTTAGTTGCTTGAAGTTCTCTATAAGCACCTGTGTGGAGTCATGTAATGTTAGCCATTACATGATCTCTAAATTTCATCATGTAATGCTGCATTACAGATAGGTATCTAAAACAAGGACTTAAATTATTGTTTTGAAGAAACTATTTTGCTAGCTCTGTTTCAAACATTGATTTGGCTGCAAATGCGATAACAATGTATTTGAAGATAAAATCTTACATACTGCCTCAGATCATTTAATTTTTGATGCTTGCTAAAGGCAGCTTGAATGCTCCAACATGCCCATAAAGGCAGCCTGAGCTTTTCACCTCTGAAAAAAGCTGGATTTCTTATGAAAAATGGCATTATACRTCAAACTGTTTGGGTTTACCATTGTACAAGTCAGGTAGGCTATTCTATGCTTTTCAGTGTGTRTGTGTGGTGTTTAACATTTCATATATCCTCTAGATATAGATTGCAACATGRAACTGTATTTTAATTTCATTTCAACACTCTTTAATTGCTTGAACATTTCATTTGGTACTGAATATATACCTTTGAGCATTCTGGCAGTGGAGTGTTCACCTGATGATTTTGCTGTATGAGATTGTCAATTTAATGTGATGAATAGCTTGTAATTATGGAGGTATTTTGTAGTTTTTAACTGYATAATGAACTGTGAGTTCCATTCCTACTTAAAAAGCTAGTTCAGGTTCTCTAGGAATCATTACACTGTRTTTTTATATCGCTCATTTTTAACACTTTCTGTGTCTTGAGATGATTTTCCAATAACCTTAAAGTAAATTAGACAATTAGTTTCAATTAAAATTAACTAAACCCTGTGTCCTTGCATGTCATTACTCTGTGAATCTCTCTTTTTTTGATGCCATTTCTGTTCTGAGTGATTATGATAATAAAACTATCTGAATTTGTCACCATTGTTAATATTGACATACRTTTAAATATTTGATTAGTTTGTAATAAGGGGAAAAAAGAGTTTATGACACTGTAGGCTACCAAAATACCATGCAAGAGCAGCAGTGATGTTTAACTAAGGGTACTGTGACGTTAAAAAAAATTGGCTATTCTGTGACAGCTAATTTGTATATAACAGTTCTTGACGCCGTAAATAGACACAATTAACATCTATTCAAGTTGAGTGCATAGACATTAAAGTGTTTTGGTCATATTTATATTGTTATTGCATGGTGACACTAAAGCAAAAAGTAATGACTGTCCTACAGTTATCCTACAGATAATAACTGTACCTCTGTTCAACTAACCTTTCTTTGATTTATATGTAAACGTGGTACTGAATATTTGGGGGAGGGGAGAAAAGAGGTTTTTGTAGCATTTGGTTTTTGGATRGTTGTGACACTTTTGCAGTATTTCTGAGTTTTGACTGTTGATAAACAATTCCTTATTTTAATGGAGTTATTCTGTTTTTTTTTCTCTTTTCATATGAGTACTATATTATTAATCCAATTTTTAATTCTGATTTTTGCTACCATAAAGATACAGAAGAAGAWTTTATCAAAAGATACAGTGCCATATTTTCAAAATGCATGCTCATTTGGAATAGAATTATATATGCTGTTTATAAATGACTAGCATTTGAGGAGGAAAATGCAAAGCATTTTCAACACAGGYCTGAATAACTATTTCGTAGCTCTTTGAGCTATAGTTTTAGTATTGAAATAAATGAATAGGTCAAGAGAATGAATGCTGTCYAGGTGATTTCATCTGTTATATTTGCCACAGATGTAATGTATTCACTTTGACTAAAATGCAGGGAGTGATTGTATTTTTTTTTCCAGTGGATGAGCTGATGAAAAATTTAAAAGCTATTGTACCCCACTTAAAAAAAATCAAAATAATCACCTTACAATATCTTGGCTTTATTAAATAGTAGTGGGTTAGGGTAGGATTTTTAAAGCTGTTATAACTGATCAGTTATTCAAAGTAATCCTTCATATAAGAGAAAGCAGAAGAACAGAAAGATGACAAAGAATAGCTTTTAGGGCTTTTTTCCCTCCTGAGGCTATTTTTTTTCTTTTTTTTCGTAATTCATTTTTTTTTTAATGTGAACAGGCTCAAAAGAGGTTGAGCCCCTTCTTTTTATCAAAATGCTAGCCTTCTCACGGTTTAATGTTTTTTTCTATATTTTAATATAAGCACCCAATTGCACCATTTAGTTAGGAAGAACTCTGAGTCCTTGGCCAGAAAAAAAGAAACACACTCATGGGAATCAGGAAGAACACACTGACCCCACAACTAGTGTCTGAACAGGAAAATCTCAATGCTCTTTTAAAAGCAAGTTCCCTTAAGCTATTTGCCAGTGTCATTTGTCTCCTTTCAGATGCCTCTGTARCTTTACTTTGGCTCACAGACCTGCACAAAATCTTACTAGATAATCCCCAGAAGACAGTGCTTGTACTTGTTATCTTCCTGGGCACAGTGTTTCATTGCCTTTGAACCAAAGCATTTAATATGGCTATGTGGGGGTCCTCACATGAATAACTGTATCATATCAAGTAATGCTTTTAGTTGTTCAGGTGGAGGGCTGTGATGGAGCATGCTGTTCTTGCTGATGTAAAATTCCCTCCCCCCCCCTTTTTTTAACATCAGTTGGAGCTATTGCAAGGTGTATGCACAGTCAGAAAAATAGAACAAAGTTTCAATAATTACCATAGATGCAAAAGAGGAAGAAATTACCAAGTTTCGTTGCATGATAAGAAGATCTATTTCAGTTTATATTAATAGGAAATGCTTTATTTTGCTGTGTAATGCAATCACTAAAACACTTGTTTAATCTAGAATAAATTTTGTGTTCTGTTCCAAGATTCTGGTAGCTGTTCCAATGAGCACATTCTGTATCGACACATTTGGACAGATGGTTGTCCTGTACAGTATGTGCAAAGATGTTCTTTTCTCAGGGATTGAATTTCAGGCTTGACTATTGAAAATTGGGGATTATATTCATTTCCTCACTCTGTTTTAGACACTGATGTGGTCCCTGGAGAATAGTCTTCTGGTTATCATTAGAGGCAGTAAATGAAAACTCTAAAATGGAAGAAGTAGGTCAATTTTTATGTTCTGTTTTTGAGTTTATCACTAAATGAAGTAATAGAAAAGTCAGTGTATATTGAAACCTCCGGGCATCATTTGCTGGTGCTGATACTGTCATGAGGTGGGGTTTGCCAAGTCCGTGATTAAATATTTGCATGATTGAATTTTATGGCAAAAGAGGTGGTGTTGATGGTTCCACTTGCATTTGATTCTAGTCTAACAAAAGTGCTTTTTTCCCTTGATTTTTTTGTGTAGATGTTGAGTTGATTTTAGTTTGTCTCTGAAGAATTTACTTTTAGAAAGAGATCACMATTTTAATGAATTGATAAGTTCTAGGAAGAGAGCACTAGAGAACATTTAAAATAACTGTCACTTATTGCATTTTTTTATTTAAGAACCTCTTTTCACTTTTAGTTGAATAACTCCTAAAACAAACACACAAAACCCCCTCCCAGAATACTTAATTATTTTTATTGACATAAGTAAATTTATGTCTGAGCCATCTGAACAACTGATGTACTCTCAAAATCCTGAACTACAAAACATTTCCCACAAAATCAAAATGGATGCATTAATAGTGTTATTAAAATATTTTACTTTACTTTAGATTTTAGTGTTACTTGTAGACAATTGCATGAAAGATTTGTAATTTTATTCAACCTTTGCTTTTTAATAAAAACAGGGCATTAGGTTTGAAATTATTTCAATATCTTAGAAATATGTTTCTGTCCTACWGAGCACTATGAAAGCAAATTCTGTTTACAAACATTTGTATGGGTTCCTGTGGGATTTAAGCAAGCCATACTGCAAAACCATCCAGCAGAACAGAACATATACAGAAATTAGTTAACATAATTCCCATCTTCATTGTGGTAATAGTTTATTTTTTCACTTTCATTTGGTAAGACATAGGTGTAAGCAAAAAATGAGAAGAGTATTTGACAAACATGCTTTTACATGCTAAATTTGTAAGTGAACAGAAGATACTAATCATATATCTGTCTGTTCATTTCAGATAAACAAACATGAATGTAGCTATTATCAAAGATTTTTTTCAGGCATTTCCAATTTTTTATAATTGAATATTTCTAMGTATTTTGATTTGAGACTCTCCATTTGCTGATGTAAGTAGCAATCACGTTGCATAAGCAGATGCTTTCACCAAAATATATAGTTGCCTGGTAACGAGAAAACTTACTAAACACACAGTGATACCAACTAAACAAAAAACCAGTGATTAAAGCTTAATGTTCCAGGAGATTTTAAAAAAAGGAGARGAGGGATTTGAAGATTGTGAAGAAAAACATTTATACATACTAATATAATACTAATCCTGTATTTCAGCATGGAGAGCAAACAGGTATGCGTAACTTAATTTACTAAACCAAGCTAAGACAGCGAGGAAGCAATGTTGTTTTGTGTTCTTCTAAGTTGGTTTTGTTTATTTTGTTTACTAAATCTTTTTTTCTTCTTTATTTCTTTTGTTACTGCTGTGGATTTTGGAGGGACTCTGATATTAGAAGTATTTTCTCAGTATTGTGCTTTGGATTTCCTTCGTAATAGCAGCCTCATGGATTGAGCCAACTAGTTGAGCAAGGAAAGCAACTCACAGGCATTCGAAACTTCTCAGCCAAGTAAACTGCGTGATARGAGACTTGTGGATCATTGCATTGTTGTAGATAAGTACCTGTAATAAATAGTGCTAGTAATTATTAGCTGTCACTACCRTCTTTATAAATCAAACAAAATATAAATTAACGTATCTAAGTTATCATATCATATGTATTATGAAATTATTATTTTGTCATAGTGTTGTGCTGTAAGTAACAGTTACTGGAAGTTAGCATATTTCAGTAGGAGTGTACTGGTTGTAGCACACTAATGGACAGCAATTCGATGACTTTTTACTACTCATAAATAGCAAGAGATTAAGTTCCACATCCTACTTAATGAAACTCCAAGAATGCCGGTATGATAGCATGCCTTGCTTTGAGCTGTCCTATTTGGAATAGTTGTGGAAAACCATCTCTTAATTATTATTTACTATTTTTTTTAATAGAACAATAGGATTATAGGTTAAAAATTTATGTTACTGAGATATTTTTATTCCTTCCTCAATCTGAATATACTTGTGACTGAATATTCTTGTTAGAATTTGTATTCCATAAGGAAAGCTGATAGTCTGCGTCAGAAAATGTAAGAGAGAGAGCAGACTCTACATTGGTGTGTTAAACGTTGCTCTGCCACATACAAATTTCACAACTAGCTTTAATTAGTAGCCCTTYTTTTCTAGAGTGTCTGATGAACCAAATTTATCAGATTCTCTTTTGGAAATGTTTAGCCTGAGATCAACAAAGCAGAATAGCTACCCATCTTGTTTGATCTACTAGCAGTCATGAGTGGATGGCTTGGAACTACCTCTTGCTGTGCTGCTAATTCAGGATTTAAGAGGCTATTGGAAAGCTTTCAAGAGACTGGATGAAAACTGTGAGGTATTTCAGGAGTAGGTGGCATCTTTAAGGAAAAAGCCTGGGGATTTACATTTTGCTATAGCAGAGCATTGAATATATTCCTAGGAAACCTCAGTWGCTCTTCTCTTGGAACAGTTTGTTTACTCCAAAACCATCTTTTACTGAGTGACACTTGTTCATTGTAAAGCACCTACTTCTTTAATATTCATATATTTAAGTCTCAACTCCTTCAAGTCTGCTGAAAGCATGAAAATATATTTACAAAAACATGCTTTTTGTTTAATATATGTGAAATACTGTGCTGTTTAACWCATACCAAGTAAGCTTTATGCTGTATAAATTTTATATTCCATAAGCTCTCTTTTTTTTGTCAGCTTCTATATGTAGTGATATAGCTTCCCATATGTCTGCTTCTGTATGGGCCATGTTACCTACTTGGAATTGATACCTGTGTTGCTGTGCTTGGTTTTAGTATTCTCTCTAAAACAGTGAGAGATTTTTGTCATGTATTTCAGCCCAAACAGATTAGGTCACTAAACCATGCTTTTATTAAAACAGAAATCATGAGGATAATAAAGCAGTGATGAGTAATGTGAGGAAGGAAAAATGATGCATTGGGGAGAAGTAATAACAGGTTCACAGTTCAGGGATTGATCAGATGAATTTCATAAAGTGGTTGTGATACCTGATTTCTTCTTCAGTGAGAAGAATGTTATCTTGGAAACCAAAAATTAAGGTTTGGCTGGCAGCATGATGGCTGATCCTGAAATTCCAGCAAGTATAGGGAATGCTGTTAGTTCTGAAGATAAAGTTTCCTGCTGCAGACTGTTCAGTACAAAAAGTTGACTGTTCAAACCATAAGTTAAGTGTAATTGAGCTTCACAAAATGATGGAGGAAGATTAAAAACTGCTTAGAGCCTGTCTCCCCACTGTGAGTAATTTAGGCATCCAGTTTGGTTGTAGTGGCATCTAACGTTTCTTATTCACTGGCTAAGAAGCCTGAGCATTTAATACAATATTCTGAAATGCTGCTGTGGATGCTAGACCACTGCAGGCTGTAGGTAGTGACTGTCTTCTTTTTTGGACTCATCACAAAGTGATTCTGATTGACGTAATGATCAGAAAAGGGCTGTAGTCTCTCAYCAAGAGATATCAGTCGAATTATTTGTGTGATATTATTCATACGGAATCACCTCCTCCTATTTTTCAAAATTTCTCACTTCTTCCTTTTGATATTCTATTTCTTTCATGAGAAACAAATTAACTGGTATGGACCTACTTCCACTTGTGGGATTTTTTGGCACAGGGAAGTGGAAGGGGATGCAGGGTTAACTACTCTGAGCTAAGCTCATCTATGTTTTTTTCCACCTCTGGAACATCAGATCTGTTCTAGGAGGCCCCAGCCTGTCCTTGAGTTAGTGTCGTTATACCTGTCCTTGAATTTCTTATTCTCTGAGCAACAAATAGGCAATGCTGCTCCAATGACAGCTTTCTGCTAAGGTCAGTGCTACTGTAAAATAAAAATTCCTTCAGAGTGAAAACCCTTCTCTAGTGGTTACCATGGAAATGGAGAACTGGGTGAATATATAGATTAATATTTCAGTTACATATACATGTTCTGCAACCTTTTCTGTGTTATTATTTAAGGGAAACATTCATTCTATAAACACTGGACCATCAGTGCTTTCAGCTCTACTATACATAAGATCTGGGCCAAGTGGTTAATGCAGAAAAATACCTACCTTTTTAAATAAGTGCTCTGGTTTCAGAGAGTTCTGCTGTTTGTTCAAGGTTTTATAAAGCAGGGTTGTTTTTCTGTTGTTATATAAGATGCATTTTGTAGTTTAATTTTATTTAATCAATGCTTCAAATCCTGGACCAGTACCCAATGAATATTACTTCTTAGTCCCTCCCATTCCCCAATGACACTTCTATTAAAAATGACACATTGAAAAGGAGTTGTAAGACAACAGATACAGCTAAATTTATCATAATTGCCTCAATATGCTACTTGTTATATATGGACACAAATTATTCTAGTGCATTCTGGTCAGATAGATGAGTCATCATACAGTGCTGGCCTGTCATGTTCTTCTGTCTCAGAAAGAATTAAACATTTTGGGGAAAAATGGCATGTTAAACTTAAATTACATACTGTCAACTGGTTCATCTTTAGTTAAAGTACTGTACTAAATTTTAAACTTTTTTAATGTTGTGTAACTTCATAACACTAACAGCATAATTTTTTGTTTTGGTATCTTTTCCCACTCCTATGGGATAACTACCAGAAAATGTTTTCTTTTTTTTTATTTGATGAATTTATATGTAGAACAAAGTTTAGTGGCGTATTTCATTTTGATACAGAGCTTTCCACTTTTTTAATAGCAGGGTTTTTCTTAAAATGGACTCTTTGTACTAAAGGAAAAGATTTCAGAAAAAAAATCAGTCTTATTCCATTCTTATTTTATTTGTCAATTCTAAGTTTTGCTTTGTTTTTGGATTTAATTATTTAAATGCTGTTTAGATTTACATCAGAAATTGCAGTGTTTCCTTTGGTCGTGCTGACCTTTATTATCTTGTGCACTCATCTCCAGCAAGGCTTAGTAAGTGAGTCTTYATAGTTAGGTGCATAAGTCAGGTTGAAGTTGAAAACGTTTGCAGAAATTCGTTCACAAAAGTCTGTGAGTTGCAGAAATTGCAGGTTTGAAAGTACTTCAAGAATTGATTTCAAAATATTAATTCGTTCTACTTTGCTGGTAGCTGAAAACACAGCTTGATTCATGCTACCTTCTTATAATGATTTTCCTATCTAACATCCATGGTATTTTTGTTTTCAGAAGCAAAAGGCCAAATTGTATTTGAAGTGACATCTCATAATAAAAAAAATATCATTCTTTCATAAAGATGTGACAGTGCAGATAGAAGGATATATCGAGAAGGTAGTCTGGAACCAGAGAATGACTTTCATTGCACCTTGAGAGCAGTACTTTCGAGAATGGAGTATATATACAGCCACGGTGACTTTGATGTGGGGAATCTAGATGCCCAGTTTTCAGCTGATAATGTTTGTTATTTGTAAAGCCGCTGTGGTCAGTAATGCAAACATCGGTTTCTTACAACTGCTAAAAATTCATATTGGCATTATATGCTTGTATGAAACTTGCATGATTTTTCTTTCCAGGTGCTCTATAGCTTTAAGGCAATTTTGGCAGTGTCAGCAAGAGCATCTCCCTTTTCAAATGCATTTATGACACTGAGGCAAGGTGGATAGCAAACAAACTCAGTTAGCACCTATATCGTGAGAGATAATGTTCAGACTTRTAACAGGCTTTTGTAGCTCAGGATGAGCATCTTGAATTTGATATGAATCTGATGGCTTACACTTGCTGTCAAACTGAAATTGCCTATTCAGTTTCTCTGATGAAGACAGCAAGATGAGCATTTGAATATTCCAGAAGAGGTTAGACAATGGTCTGAATCACCAAAATGTACTTTTTTTTTAAAGGGAAAAATGCAGTTTTCACAGTAGCATCTAGATATTTGAACTATAGGTGCTATCAGTGTTCAATTAGAATAAGAAGCTATTAACTACATGAGATCTGAAATATTCATTCTGTCCATTATGTATGTGKGTAAGAATAATATTCTGTCTTTAGATCTCTTGGTGATCTCTGGGACACTTGCACTGTACCTGTACTACTAATCAAAGAGTGGTAGGGAATAGCTTTGTGCACTAGGACTCAGTTGCTTGTACTGCTAACTTGCTAGAACAACTCCTGGAGGAGCCACGTAGCACCCTGCAGAAGCAATGATGAGTGTAGTTYGGGAATGAATATGGACCAGGAATCATTTCCCGATAGACAGTGTGAACATGGCCACCCTGTGTGGTGTGTGGATTTGGGCTATTTGATAGCATTTTACCTCTGTGCCTTGTTCAGGGCATCTTCAATTTCCTAGTGTAGGCAGAGCCATAATAACATAGAGTAACTTGAAGTATACCAAGTTTAARCAATTGCTGAATATTGTAGTCATTAGACGGAGCTATAGCAAAAGTGACACACTTGTTTAAAGGTCTGGAAAATCTTAATTTGCCAGTGTGCCTTCATTCCTTTAAACAATATGCAACAGTATATTTTTTTGTCTTTTATTGTAGAATGCTTTAAACAATGACTGGGACATGTATTATCATTGCCCTCATAGTGGTCATAGGATTTATGCATATATTTGTGGATAGAATAAGGTTGCACTCTGTGATGTAATCCCACCTCCATTTCTTCTTTGTATTTTTTTCACCCATTTCTCTAATTCAATATTTTATTTCAAAGTCTGTCATCCATTGCCTGGGGCTTACTATCCTGGAAATGGGTAGCTGTTAGCTGTGGGTGTGTGCTCTCTGTTAATCTAGCAAATCATCAATTCCAGTTTGGGGAAAAACTTTCAAATCTCAACCTAAATCCCACTGAAATGCACTGCAATGTAGGTGCATAACAGCAGGTGCCCATTCAACCATCAAAAGCGTTATTAGCACTTGTAGACACGCATGAGCTAACTTTAAGTGAGCTTAACTGGGTTAATTGCTAAGAGGGCAGTCTAGGAAAATCGGGTTCAACAATGGCYGCAGAATGTGCCTGAGGTTCTGGGTAAATTCTTGAGCGATTAATGCAGTTTCTCTCATGCTGTCAGGGTGGTGCTAGTGTGAACACTAGATKCAGTGTAAATATGCTGCAATTACAATTTTGCGTAAGTCACAAGAGTCCTTTTAAAAGTAGTGCCCTACAATCAAAGCACTGATTTGTTTTGAAGGGAGATTTTGCAGCCAAAGTAGAATGTTATTTTTGTCATAAACTAGCACTTACTTCTGTTTTGTCTTCATCTTCAGTTCAGGATACGTACTGTAGTTACCTGGACAAAGCTGTTCTGGAGGTGATACATACAGGTTTGGTGGCAGACTGTAATTGAAGGAGGAAACAAGTATTGTCAGTCTGGAGAATTATGCTGAAGAATAATTATGGGGAAGATAGAAAGGAGAATTTTGGAATAACAGGGTTCAGGGTTTCATTAGTTAATGCATAGCTCACTGCCCTTATCCACTAACACCTATCTCTCCTTTGCATATGTGTGGAGGATGTTGGGGTTTTTTGTTTTGCTTTGTCTTCATTCAGCTTAGGGTAAACAAGTCTCATATCCCATTATACTATTCAATTCTGTCATTAATCTTATGAATTAGATGTTCATTTGAAAGCAATGTCAGCATATGAGTATTTTAAAGTAGGTCACACTAGCTTTTCCAAAAGCTAGTGAAAAAGATTCTCTAAAGCAATAACCTTGAAGCATATGTTTGAACAAAGACTGCCCAGGAAGACCTAATATAAATAGTATCAAAGGAAAATACCTTGTTTGGTCCTGGAAAAAAATGTTCCAGAATGTAATGTTTATTCTAAGTGAAAGCACTAGCACTTAATACAGATAAGACCAGTAAGACATAAGATGTGGTCATGAAGAATCCCTGATGACCACTAAGTTAAAGCCATTCACTCTAGACATTCACTTCTTCACACCCAGGCAACGATGATGCACTTTTTTCATGTACTGGYTGTCATAAATTTAATCATTAGCAGWATTAGATGTGCTGGTTTATTGTTGGAGTGTCAATATTTGATTATTTTGTTGGTCTTGTAAACTGATCAATGTTTTCTTTGTCTTTTGAGTTCTGGAAGAAGTATCATCAAATCTTTTAGACTTGCTCTACTTTTTATTTGTTTACTATTTATTGGTGTCTCTGCAGAGATAAATGGCATAGTAAAGTGGAACATTAGATTACCTAATTAAGTATTTCAGAGGGATGTGCGCTAAAAATAAAGCTGATGAACAGTACCAATTCACTGTTCTTAGTAGTTAWAAACATGTAGAAAATAGAACATGTATTCAGGCCTTTATTTGAATAAGATTTATTTTAAGGATGTTATTTACAGCCTGCATCATTGAGGGAGTCTTCAGTGATTTTGGCCAGACTTGGATAGAGTCCAGCAACGATTGAACCACTTAAAATTCCCTAACACTTTAGTTGCCAATTATCTTATTTTTTCTATGTGGTCTAAAGACCTTAATAGAATACTTTATACAATTACAAGTGTGGGAGTAGTAGTTAAGTCTCCTCGAAATATGACTTGCCAGTGTTTTGTATGTGGCAGTCATGGCACAGCATGATGCACTGAGCACTGGGGCATTTGTTTGCCAGCAATGAGAATAATCCCCATTGTAGTTGTGCTCACAATCAGCAAAGTGATTATGAATTTATCTAGTACTGCAGAATTGTGTGGCACATGACTGACAGCTGGAAAAATGATTTAATTTGAGATCAGTGCAAGCATACAGCTAAGTGCTTATTAATAAAGCAGCATTTATAAAGTAAATATTACAATGACTTAATATGCTCACAAAAGTCTAATTCTTTATTCTCTTGAAAATGAATGTTAAGTTATGCATATCATCACATATGACAAAGGATATTAGAAAAGGATAAGACATAGGTAGATGAATATAACTAATGCTTTTGTTGGTTAACACTGTAAGTTTGCTAATCCTGTGGAAAAGTGATTCTCTTTCTTCAAATAAAGAGAACTCCRTTAGTGGCATTTAATATTCCATGCATCTAATAAATGGAAGAACCTTTGGATTCCCTTGATTGAGAAGAAATATGATTTGTTGTGTGTTGAAGTGCAATTATTATGTAATAGCAGTAATCCTAAAGTTACTACATTGAAAAGACACTGTTAAACAGAAAGAGCGTACATGTGTGTGTGAGAGCATCAATTCACACAGTGTTGATCAAAACATAACATTAGAGAAATAGTGAGTGTTTGCCTGACATTTGTGGATTAAAATGTTAAGTATTAAATGTTGAAGGCTAAGCTGAAGAAAATCCAATGGACAATTCAAGATTTTGTTCAAAAATAATAAAATCATTTGATTTAAAATACAGTTTTTGTGTGCATATGGAAAATGACTTATGCAATCTAACATGAAGCAAAATCTGATCTTTACAAAAGATTTCATAATGAATGCAGAATAACCTGTAAGATTTTGAGTTGAGTTACGCAAATTGGAAAGGAATATAGCTTCTGATTTTCTTATTTAACTTTGACTCAGCACAGACAGGCTGATGAAAAGGGCTGTGAGTGACCTCTTGATAGTCCCCTGCACCCTGCTTCTAATCTCTTCGATGCAGAACTCAGATAAATAATTCACAGTATATTTCAAAAYAGTTAAAAAGGGGAGGAGGTGCACAATTTATTCAAGCAGAGAAGAATTTTCACAGGTTGGTTCCTTTTTGAAATCATCAGCCTAACTGTAATAGTAATGTATTTCAWCCAGTGAACTGCTTGTCAATCAATAATTTTATCTTAAGAATGAGAATTTTTTGATATTGTGGTTAAGATAGATTGCCTAGTATCTTCTCATTATATAATTCACAGATTCTTACTATTTGAGCTCTTCTGATCAGTAATTTCAAAAGGTAGTCCATCAATATTCTTTCTCAAGGTCAATTAAAGTAGTCCATTCATTAACAGCATTTAAAGTTATCCTAAAATTATTTCTTATACACTGGAGGTAAAGTTTGTTCAATATTAGAATGAACAATAGGGGCAAGATATTTTCAAGTGAAAATACTTTATTTAGACTGAAGCTGAGCATTACTTGAATGAATATCCCATGCATATTCTGTACCTTGGACAGAAATTGTAAAGCTCCATTTAATGCAGATGGCAAGATTTCTGCATGGTTGTTTAATAAGCTGATGGCTGACTGTTATTAACATGAGATTTGCAGATCACTAGAAGCAATGAGACATTCTGGATTGGAAATACTTTCTGTTTATTTCCATTGCTTTCTATCTAGTTTAATTATATAGCAATTAGCCTCTAAAGCAAATGTACTAATCTTGACATCAGTACCATCCAGACTGGAGGAGAAAAAATCCAAAATGCATCTTTATCAGTTTTATTTTGTTTCTGTGATTGACTCCTGCTCCTAGTAACTGAATAATCTTATGTCATTTATCCAAATCAGAGATGTGTTTTGCATCTCAGTAGCTTCATTTTTTTCCTCAATTAGAGTCAACAGTTGTTGGGTTGRTGTAAGCAACTGTAAAGAGAAAATTTAGTAAGAAGCAGAAAATAAAGAATATTGGCATTTGCTTCAGTGCAGTGATTCATTTTAGCATATATTAAAAAAATTACAGCAAAAATAATAGCCATAATTATTGTAGAAGTCCTGCAACCTTGAGAAAGCTTATTCTAGTACAAAATAATGTTTGCCAAAAGAAAAAAAAAGGCAAAAAGAAGTCTCAAACATTTGCGTAACATATCAATTGGACGAAACAGTATGTGCAATTTTGGGAATTATTTTAAACAAAGTCTTTTCTTTCTTCTGTGATCRTCCTGTATATTCTGTGCAAGCATTTACGAAGGTGAAAATCTTAAATGTCCTTGCATACAAGTATCCTTTGATCAGTTGGCAGGTGTGTCTCTGGTTCTTTTGCTTCTAATTCATTTTTCAAAGTTGTGGCTTGTTTAAATATTTACTGATTACAGGTTAATTAATGCTTTATTTTCTGTACTTATGGATGATAGACCTGTAAATGTTGTAAATTTTGCTTGTGATTTTTGTGGCCTTTTTGCTTTTTGCTTTTATGTATAGTGATGGATTTTGAAATATTCTATCCTGTGTCTGTGTTCAACTCCTGAAAATTTTCAGAAATTAAACACAAATCATTGGAAAGTCCATTCAGAAATGAAGGGAATTGGAAGAATTGGAAGGAGATGCATGCAGTCCCACTTTAATTTCCCAGATCCTTAAAGAGGATAGTGCTTTGGAAATCTGTTTTGGCATATCTTGTAKGCAGGAGTACTTATTGCAGAGATGATACATTTTTCTATTACATTCAAGGTATGTGTTAGATGTTGTGTTTCTCCAACGTATACCTGCCTGAAAGTTGTGTGAACTCATAATATATCTATAATCTAAAATAGTAAATGTTAATTATGTCACAACATTATGTGGGCATTTTGGTTTAGTTCTCATATATTCAGGATACATACAGATCTTAAAAAAAAGGCAAAAGAAGTGGAGTTTGGCAAGAACTGTCATTTCTTTCCCTTCTTTCTTTCATGATTGCTCTTGTATTAGGTAGAACTGAAGGTACTTGGCTCACTTAGCTCAAGTGCATGTCCTAATGGTACTATTACTGCTTACTTTTACAATCTGTAGGGAGGTAGAAGTTGTTGTTTACTTTCCTTAAGAGTTAATTACATTCTATATAACAGAAAATTTCTCGTTTTGGCCTTGGCATATGTGGCTTTAGTATATTATGGGAATACATTGGCTGAAAAGATGAAAGCAGAAGCCTGTTGCCTAGTAGCTGAGACATAAGGATAAAAGTACTGAACTTAAAATAGTAGTGGTATTAGTCCAAATAGAAAATCAGATTCATAAAATTTTTAATTTATAGGAAGCATAAAAATGTGTGTGTGTGTGTGTGTGTGTGTGTGTGTGTCCATAATGTAACCCATACTTACAGAATGTAAAGAGCTTTTAGGGAAAAATACCTAATTTTTCAACGTGAATAGAAATGATTCCCTTAAGACACTTTGGAAACAAACAATCTTCAAAAAAAACCAAAAACATTCCAAACCCCTCTTCAAATCAGCTTTGGAGGCTGAAGTATAGCTTTATATTTCATACTGTGAAGGATTCAGGWCTGTTTAAGCTGATTTCCTGAGTCTTAAAGCAAACAAATGAAACACTGCAGTCCATACACGTGTGTGTATACRTATATTGAAAAGAAAAGGATAAAGTCACAGAACCACAGTTTCAGCCTCCACCATTCTGTGGAGGCTGAAATGATATCTCTGAAGATCATCTAGTCCAGCCCCCCGATCAAAGCACAGTCAACTAGAGCAGGTTGCCCAGGACCGTGTCCAGTCTGGTGTTGAATATCTCCAAGGATGGAGACTCTGTAACCTCTCTGGGCAACCTGTTCCAGTGCTGTGTCACCCTCACAGTAAAGAAGTGTTTTCTTATATTTAAACAGAATTTTGTGTGTTTCAGTTTGTGTCCATTGCCTCTTATGCTGTCACTGGGCTCCACTGAAAAGAGTCTGGCCCTCCCTTYGCGTATTTATTCACATTRATAAGATCCTCCTGAGCCTTCTCTTCTACAGGCTAAACAGTCCTAGTTCCCTCAGCCTATCCTTGTGTGACAAATGCTYCAGTTCCTTAATCATCTTAGTGGCATTTTGCTGGACTTGCTCCAGCAGGTGCATGTCTTTGTTGYACTGRGGAACCCAGCACTGGACCCAGCATTCCAGCTGTGGCTCATCAGTGCAGAGCAGAAGGGAAGGACCATCTCCCTTGACCATCTGGCAATGCTATTCCTAATGCAGCCCAGGATACCATTGGCCTTCTTGGCTGCAAGGGCACATTGCTGGCTCATGTTCAACTTGTCCACCAGAATCCTCAAGGCCTTTTCTGCAAAGCTGCTTTTCAGCCAGTCAGACCTTAGCCTGCATAGGGTTATTTCTCTCCAGGTACAGGACTTTGCACTTCCCCTCATTGAACTTTGTGAAGTTCGCCTCTGCCCATMTCTTCAGCCTGTTGAAGTCCTCCTGAATGCCAGCACACCCTCTGGTGTATCAGCCACTCCTCGCGGTATTGTATCATCTGTGAACTTGCTGAGGGTGCGTTTGGTCCCATCATCCRGATTGTTAATGAAGATGTTCAACACTGTTGACTCCTGTATTGACGCCTGGGGGTTACCACTAGGGACTGGCCTCCAGCTGGACTTTGTGCCACTGATCACAACCCTCTGAGCCCAGCAGTTCAGCCAATTTTCAGTCCAACTCACCAACTACTTATCTAGTCTGTACCTCATCACATTGTCTGTGAGGGTGTTATAAGTGACAGTGTCTTGTGAGGAGGGAAATTCTGAACTGACACTTTGCTCTCCCACAATATTGAGGGGAAAGTCCCAAAACAAACAGACCATTTTTTTTAACTAACATTTTTTAAACCCATTGTAACACTGTTTTAATTTACAGCATTTCCATTGTTTGTTTGTCACAGAGTGATGTACTTGTTTTCTTACCCTATAAGGCTGCCATGAGATACAATGTATGCTGCAAAAAGCTCTGACACTCTTAGATGTAAGGCACTACAGAAATACACAGATGAAGTGTTAGATAGAGATGCTTCTCAAGAGTCATATGGAAAGAGAATTTTCTTCTGAGCTTGTTCAGAAAAACACTTAATTAAAACATTTTCCCAATTTTTCTTTATATTGGCCATTTTCCAGCAATTAAAAACAATGACAGTGTGCAACATTCTCAGCATAATACAATTAGTATGATTCAGCAAATATATGTATAAAAATCGATCACTTCACAGGAGCTAAAGAAAGCCTCTAATACTTGTTCTTCAAAGTGTTTTTCTTTTTATCATGTTAAATTTAAGAATTAGGTCTTGGAGATCCTGCAAAATTTTCAAAAGATAATTAGGTGAATTCTTCATAAATTTCACCTCAGTTCTTGGATGAACATTAGAGTCTTCTAGAGCTGAAGTACTTGATTCAGTAATCTAATGAGCAAGGAAAAACATTCTTGCAGTAAGAATTACAAAATAAGCTACATGAGTCCCAATCAAATTGCTCTTACGTTGCACTGTTATGATTTCAGTGGATGGAATAAAAATGCCAGTATTCATTGACTTCCGGCCTTCCATGTCTATTAGATCTTTTAGTGTCCTTGATTGCTAGAGAACTACGGTATCAAGTACCTTCAGAACATACAGAATTGTTAGCTTGCTTTCTATTTATATGTATTCCCTTTTAGATATAACTTTGTTCATTACATGTAATCTCTTGAGAACAATTTTCAGTAAACAGTTTGGAAGCAAATTGTGTTAAATCTTTGGAAGTGTTACTAAGTATTTTTACTATGTCTAATTGGGAAAGTGAGACAAGGTTGCTATCAAGCATTATGCAGAGGTTTCTTTTCTTTCAATAATTGCTTCACTTAGCAGATTTCATCTTCTTTTCCTTAACAGACAAAAGAGTTGTATCAGCTGAAACTCAAATGCAAATGATTTTCTTTTTAATAGAAGCTTGGAATCAAAAAATCTGGACAGTATTTACAATATGTAGCCATTATTGCTACCTTTTCATCACTCATCACAGCCTAGTTCAAATTCAGTTCCATTCTCAGGGCTTGTGAAGGGGGAGGAGGTTTGCGAAGTTTTCATGATGCCTTAGAATGCTTTTAGTATATCAGTGAAATTCATCTAACCTAATTTGGGTATCTAAAAGTTTGATACTCAAGTCTGAGTTAATCACTCAGAAGGGAGAAATAGACATATTTACATGATGATTCATCTATCCTAGTTCTCTCCTCTGAACATTATGTGAGTCTAAGGTACCTGGATCAGACCTAGGTATTTAAAAACTAAGAGAAATTTAGCTTGTTTTCTTACCTAACATTTTGGTGTCATCATGTCTCACACTATAGAATGCAGGTATGTGATAACAATATTCACATTACTCAAATTTAGCCACCTAGGTTTGCCGTGGAAGTTACTTGAGTAATCTTATTTCTTGCTGTTTTCTAAAGAGAGGGGATGGAGAGACTACATCAGAGAGTCATTCAGAAACAGAATTAAGCCTTCTTCCACTGAATAGACATGATGATTAAGGAAACTAGTTAGTGATTTTAGATGATAAATGTTCTTTAATATCCCAACATGGATTTTTAAAAAAACTTGTATTATTGAATTTATTTAACCTATTCAGATTTTTTTATTAGGCTGAAAATACTCACACAGGCCTCCGTAGTGACAGCTATGCAGTCGTAAGTGTGGCATGCAGTATGCAATGTGTATAAATCTGTATATGATGTGATATTTCTAGGAAAGCTGAAAATATGTTTCTTTTTATTTTGGTCATGTCTATACATATTTGTAAGATTATTCCAAAATTGAGCCTGTCTGATAGATGAAAGTGATTGTGTTCTTATAACAGGATGTAGTAGATTTCTATTTCTAAAACTATTGCTACATTTGTACCTAAATTCCACCTTTATTAAAAAAAATCTTTCTTCAAAATCCCTAAAGCAGAACAATTATCACAATTATAAGTGCAGGAAAATTAATGTGTTTAATTTACTTGAAACATTCAATATGGATCCATTAAACAAAAACCAAACATTAATAATGTGGTCATATGAAGAAATGCTTCTGGAATGATATACTGAAAGAAATGTAAAAACAATATATTAAGTTTTAAATGTTAAAATCTTATATGCAATAATAATAATATATAAGAATCTATAATTTATATTTTGATTTTTCAAACCTGGATTCATTCTGTTCTTGAAAGTTATTATATACAATTCTTGGTTAATAAACACCACACAATGCTCCATAAGTCAAATCCAGCTAAAAGCATTAGGTACGCACTTTTAACATTAGGTTTAAAAATTGAAATAGATTCATCATTCTGAATATAAAAAGGAGGCTAACTCTATGACCGTCAGACACAAACAAAAGAAACCATATCCTCACATCTTCAGTTTATCTCTGACACAAAACAGTATGTTTGCAGAAATATTTTTAAAAATTTCTGAGAGCATAAAGGAGGAAGAGGAAGAAGATGTGGCTCTGTGTAGATTATATGTCCCTCTCCAATAATTTTATTACTGGTACTCATTACTGATGCTCTTTTATGGCAGTATGCTTATTCAACAAACATTCCAGAACATACGCCAATTTGTATAACCTGATATTACATTCTGATTAAACTAATGTTTTCAGTCAAGGCCGGTAGGTAAGTGGCAAACCCAGGTTCCCTTTTCATCATAGACAAGAATGATTGTAGCAAGCAACTACAGAGCTCTCCCTGTAGATCACTGGTGTAATTATCGAGACACCACTGTTCCCAGAGGCCTGAAAAAGGTCTGTTCAGTTCTACTCCTGGATGTACTTTTATGTGAAGAACATCTTTCACCAGACCCCTAGAGTTTTCCCCTTCTGAAATAGAGATGGGTTACAGATTGATGTTGATGGCAGTGAGGAAAGAAAAGTATCACTTTCTTTGTAACTGAGCTTCAGAGACTAATGAAGCAGAGGAATGATGGAATATTTTGAAACTGTAACATCACAGATCAAATTCTGTTTTTTTTTTCATTTTGAATTTGAAGTAATTTTTCAAGTAAAAGCCAATCTTTAAATTTTCTTCAAGAAACAGTTAACATCACAGCATTGTGAGTGTGCAGTCAGCCTTTTTATGTTGTCAAATTGATATTATAAAGCTYGAAATTTTCTTTCACTTTTTGTCACTTTCAAAGAAGGTTCCATACCCTTGCAGTTATACTCAGCAGTAAAGCACATTTAACTTCTTTTCGATGAAGATACAAGGTCCCTAAATGAGAAACTCCAATCTTTGAAGCCTCTGTTCAGCTAAACCCCATGAAGAGTTTTCCACTGCACATGCTTTTCTTAAGCCAGTTTTCCATGTTGAGCCTTCTTTGATAACTGTGCTTCAAAATGAGAACAAAGATACTACTATATTCAATTTAGTCACATATTTGTAAGTGATGAGCTTCTGGTGCCAGTGATGGCTTTGTTTTATGGTTATTAGTCTGTGCTCTATTGCTGTTTAGCCTGTCCTGAATTTACTCCACTGATTCAGAGCAACACCGTGTGGAGGAGAGATTTCCTGCTTGAATAACTTCATAGATGAAAATGTTTTTCACTCACTTTGCAGAAAGCTCCACAGAAACATGTAACTTTTGATCTTTAAGTGCAACATAGTTAAATGCTTTTGGTGTTCSTTTGGTGTTTCCAGTTTTCTTGTCTTGCTATTTCAGGAATATTCTTAGACTTTATTTTGGAATTTCAGGCATTATGGCACTGACACTTGCTTACCTACAACCCAAGCTTTCATGACTCTCTCTTGCTTGGCTTTACTCTTTCTTTATTTTGATAGAAGAGTTGAGTAAATGCAAAATGTCACGACGCCATGCTGTAATAAGCACATTAACAATGCAACTGCTGTGYGTTAGTAATAAGAAATATTTCCACTTTACTGATGATCTTTGCTCACTGGCTTTCATTATGTTGAATGTCTGTTGAGGTTCAARTATCATTTGACAAGAAAGGTTATCTTACATCTTTCTGTGAGACCTGTTAAAACATTCTCTCCTCTACATTGTTTTTATATGCATGTATGAGACTGCTGGTACTTGTACTTAAGGTACCATTTTGGATGTAGTTCATACTTTTTTTATTTTAAACATATGGTACATACAGATCTAAATCATAAAATTGATCTAGTCTTTTCTGCACATGCAAAACCTTTGCTAGTTTTCATGTGAGCATTTTTACTTTCTGAAGTGCTATGAAATGAATGCATATAAAAAASAGTTATGCAGTGCTACATTTTATAAGCAAATCAACATGCTTTTATTGATATGAGTTCTTAATTAAATAGAATATAGTTTCCATGTTGAAAATAGTAAAGTTAAAATTGCATTTATTGCAGTAGTCTTGTCTCTTCTATTTTTTTAAAACATTGTGCTTTTTATAATTTTCCATTTGAAAAYTGAAATACTTTAGTCCAAATAGCAACAGTTGAGGCTTATTTTGTTAAAGAACATAAGTATTAGACTCTGTGATATCTGGTAGAGCTGCTCAAGAGTAGGGAAATGTTTTAAAGTAATAAATGGGCAATCCTGCAAGAAGTTGCTTATAACAGAACAATACATTTGCCCTCATAATCAGTTTCTTGCTTGGAATGATCAAAAACCACCTGGCTTTGATGGAAACTGAGACAGATATTAAATGCATCAGATTAAATTTTAATTCTATCTGTGCAAGTGTTTTTACATTTTTGTTTGTTTACTAACAGAAAGTAAAATAGTATTTTGTGAATGTATTATCTGTTTTTATTCYTTTGTTTAATATGAGCTGTTGTCATCTATATTTGCCCATATATTAAAAAAGAAGTTAATGTTAAAATATCATTCTCTCTAAATGTGTTGTCTCTGCAAAGAAATATTATTGGATAACTTTATTAATTGTCAAATTTCAATTTATGATCTGAAGAGATTATCTCATTACTTTATAGTATATTCAGTAAAAACTGGTAGCTTTATTTAGAATAAATTGCAGTCTAAAACTGYGTCTTTCAATTTTAAATCATGACTTCACTAAATATAAAGTCATAATCAATTGAAAAATAAATGATTTAAAGCATAATTATTTTCTTACTTCTTTTGTGTGTGTTATTTGTCTCAGTGCTTACAAAGACATTCCTTAAGGAATATGAAAAGGATCCAGACTTTTCCCAAATGATATTCAGTTTTATTTTAGTAGTATGCACTAAATTGGAAAAGTCATTTTTATTTTATATAGCTTATTTCCTCTGAAAGTACCTGGCAAGATTAGGTAACTTCACATTTAACTAAATAAACTTCCAATTAACAAACAATTAACAATTAATTTTCCCCCCACTCTAATTGTGGTGGATTACTACTTCTTAGGTATAGAAGGTGCTACGGAGATTATTTCCTTTCCATTGTAGATATTTTTGTAATCAATCATTGTGAAAATGGGTCGATGCTTTTTCATATATTACTACTTTAATGCATTTGCAGTATTGCCAAAGGAGGCAAACACAGTATGCTTTCTAATGGTATAAGGGCTTGGTGTAATGACCTTTCTCCCCAGCAGATGAATTAATGTGGAACCACACTTATTGTTGCTCTCTACCTTCTCATTCACATCATGACATAAAAGATTGTAGAATCTGTGAATTTCAGAAAACCATTAATTAGGGGAGAGCCTCAAATGAAACTGTGAAAGATGAATCCCCTAGTGAGAGTGGAAAGTAGGAGCCTCTCTGCAGTATAATTATGAGTGATGTATGGTCCCTTGCTAAGGGAGGTGTGAGTGTAATGGCTCTGTGCTTGCATGRCACTCTCGGTTGCCCTTTGGCACTTTGTGAACGTACTCTTTAATTTGTTGATGCAGGGAGGCAGTAAATCCTTCTATTGAGCTGAAAAGGAAAACCTAGACTTTAATGATGGACGGAAGCACAGGGTTTACGGGGACGGGGCTGACCCGTGACTTCTTATGTCACTGAGAATGACATGAACAGTTGTGTTTCTGTATGTAAGGAAACCGAGGGCTGTGGAAGGAGAGGTTGTACTTCTGGAAGGAAGGCAYTTTTTGGCTTTCTAGCCTGAGAAGCTTTTAAATTGAATGGAGATCATAGCAGCTAGAGAATTAAGTACCATAACTGAAAAACTGGAGGTTTAAACCAGCAGTAGCACATACAAAGGTATTATTGAGGTATTATTGAGTTTCTTTTAGTATGTTAAGGAAACTACCCTGTATTTATTGCTTGCTGTTCTTCAGTGAAGGATCAGGATCTGAGGTTAAAGTATCTTTTTTTGAATCTTCTTTTAAGAGATAGCGATTCCTTGAAGAAACTGTCTTGGTGTGCAGCAGTATTACATAAAACRGCATTCCCATGATGCTAGCTGTTCCCTTGGCTCTTGATATTTTACAATGTGGATTAAGTGTAACTGATACCAGCATGTTTGCTCAGCGTCTCAAGCAGCAGATCTGTAAAGCTGCCTCAGCTGCCACTGTGAGGATGTCGACTCCATTGCTGTTTTTAATGTCATCCTTTTCTCCGTGTTTCTTCTCAAAGTGTGAAGAAAGGACTGTGCACTGTGCAGATCCAGCAGTGTCTTCAAAATCTCTCTCTGGTGGCTCATTTTGATGCCCTGAGTTGGTGAACTTTGGAGGGAGCTATCTTTTCCCCATTTTTGAAGACAAACTCTTAACAGCTGAGCCTGTCTGAGCGGAAGAGTTCAGAGTCAGCTRTATCTACCATCTAAAGTTTGGCATCTAGTTTTAGCACTGGCAATTGGTGAAGTTGTAGAGTTGGCAGTTGGTAAATTCTACTTGTTTTCAGAACTTAGAGTACATTTTTTCTCGCTGTGCCTTTGAGAGTCTGTTTTTGCACCWGTCCCTATTGTCCTGCTTGCTGCCATGGGACATGCAGGCACCYTGGTCCACTACTGGCACTCGGGTATGTAGCCATATACTGGCTATAGTCACTGTTCCAGACTTTGCTCATGATCCCATGTCTTCCTGGGAGTAGACTTGCCCAGCTTTGACCAGGAACATARCTTGTTTTGATACAGGAATTGTCACAGAGGCTTCTCTATTCAGGACAAGTTGATAGTGCAGCTCTTAATTAACCAATGTCTAAGAGCCGCTCAGTGGGGCCTAGCTGATGAGGAGCTTAGAGGATGATTATGTTGCTCCTTTATATACATTTGGGTCTGTTCTTTATGYGCTGTATCATACACCACCTGCTAGTTAGTGTCTTGAGTACTGTGGATTTTCAGCTGGTTAATTACTTTTGCCAAAAAGGAAATTTGCATGCACACTAGATGGTAGCAATTTTGTTTTTAGTTCAGATGGTTTACATTAAGCAATATATTTGTACAATAACATCAGTGTCTTTTGTAGAATTTTTAGTCTTTCACTGGATTAAAGACATCCTATTTACTAGACAGTATAGAATATTTATCAGTTAAGCTCATTGTTACTGCATTTGCACAGCTACCTTTTCAAACCTTCACAGAACTGCTTTACCTGGTGCCAGCTTCCCCAACACCTATTCTTTTTCTTCCCTCGTAAGGCATTAGCATTTGAGAAGCTGATAGAAATCTTGTGTCAGAACAGGGAAATGGAGTGACCTTGCTTGGGATGTTGCCCATTGCTATTCAGACCAGTTTTGTGAGGAATCTTACTGTTAGCACCTTTTGCTTCAGTCCTGCCTTCTGTTAATTCTATGCCACTTGTTTTTTGGCCACTACTTCTATTGTTGCTGTTCACAAGCATTTCAGACAATATTTCTTTAGCATATCACTAAATATTTCAAATCATGTGATTTTTTTAATTATGAAATTGCAGAGAAACAATTTTGCAGAATTTCAGTGTATCTGTCTTAAGCAGTAGACTGTAACTCTGTATAAGACTGCTTACTCATTGGTGGTATTTCCTCTATGCCCTTCAGTTTCTTTTTAGAAGATGTGCCTGCTTAAAGCTCCAAGATCTGTGTTCAGATATCTGGTACTGGTGATATCTAGAATTGTAAAATTGAGAAATTGACTTCTTTTAGCTTGGAAAATAGTAATATTGTAGGGAGCATTACTGTTTGTAGATCACTGGTTTGAAATGCATTCTAGTTAGTAGTGTCTGAATTTCAATGTCCAGTAACTGTTACCTGGTGGACTCAATCCTCCATACAGTCAAGCAGAATCATGGGAGTTGCCTGAGTATGATTTGGCATGAATTACTGTTGCATAGTTAGTGAATTATCCAGAATAAGCACCAGAAAAATTAAGTACTAGTAATCCTTATAAGAAGGAGAAATTCATACTTCTAAGGGGAAACATTACTCAGCGAACTCTGCACTTGCACAGTCAAAAAAGATTTCTGTTTAAAACCCACMCTAAGAGAAGAACGACATTCTTTGTACTGTCAGAGACCATTTTCTTTCTTTTGCTGTAAATCTGCCCTGCCATCACAACAGAAGAYCTGACGTTCTCCTTGCCCTGAGCTGGGTCATTCTTGTTCTCTCTCTCATGGTGATAGTAGCATTTGTAAAACCTCACAGTGGTTGGGATCATTGCAATGGTGCAATTAAAAAGGAAAAGAGAAAGGGATTTACACCCTGAGATGCTGGTGACAACCAATAACTCATCTGGAAGTTGAAGGACAGAATAGGTATCCTCTTGCTAACTGCAATCATCTAAATATGTGTGTCCAGTTAAAATACTGATCTGTGCTCCCTCTGCAGTCAGCAGTGAAAAGAAGCCCCCCCAGAGGGGGATCATTCCTCCACAATTTAATCAGTGTTTATAAAGGTAATGTAGATGACTAATTTAGGTGACTAATTAGACATCGGACATTTTTAGATGGCAAAATTTGGATGAAATGAAAGCTACACTTTCTCACGTTTTCAGTCTTGATTCTTGCATAGTTAACATAATTGAAAGAAGTATTAATAGATATTTATTTTCTTGAGCAATTCTAACTTTATGAATCTACAACACATCTAACTAAACAGCAGGTAATGTTGTTCCTGAAGAAAAAGGAAGTTTGGTAGCAAACTCTCAGAGAAACAGTATAAAGGAAAAGATAAATTCTGCTTGCTAAACTATCATTCTCTTCCAGAGAGAATTTCATACAACCACTGCTCTTTTCTTGAAAGCTGATAGTATATTAAAATGAACACAATTGTATTATAACTAATTAAAATTAATATTTTGATTAGTGAATACGTAGGTATTAGTACTAGATATTTATCAGATTTAGAGCAAAAACAATGAGCAAATATGGAGTATGCATTCTACTGTTGGAGTCCACAAGTATGTAATAAGAGTATTTTATAAAATGGAAGAATGGATTGATAATTCATACTTAAGAGCTATTCATGGATTCCTGCTCTGGAATCTTTGAGCCAGTTATTATTTGTCAGTGTTGCATATATTGTTCCATACAGAGGAGGTTACTATTTTATAGTTGAATARGAGCATATTTTGCCTAGAATTTTCCATAATTGCATGTCTGATAAAAGTTTACTTAGGAAAATTCAAGAAGGCTACACATAGCCTGAATACAAGAATTTTTTATTAGAATTCTGATTTGAATTAATGATGTTGTTAAAGTTTCACTGTCTCTTTATAGTCTGAAATTCTATGATTCTGCTTAGGTGGCATGTGGCCGTAAGTTATTAGTGCATTGTGTCGTCATTGTTTATAACTTCTAAAGAACAATTTAAGATAGGTGGTTTCAGTTTTCAACCTTTTTTAGAATAATAAACATTGATTTAGCAGTAAAGTGACATGACTGACCACTTTTACTAGTGGTTTCTAATACAGTGGGCTTTTCCATGTTTGCCCAGGCTCCATCTCCAAATGTTCCCAGTCTCAGCAGCCAGATATCTACCTACCTGATGTGTGAGCTACAGCCTGAAGATGCCTCTCTCTCTCCCCCTTGTTTGCATAAAAGCCTGCCTGGAGCGGTTGTGCTTAATAACTTGGACATGCTTGTGAAGTGCTAGCACATACTGCTTCACCTAAATCCTCTGAAGAGTTCAGTCTCATGAATGTGTTCAGTGAATGTCTCATACATCCTTACAAGAGCAGACTTGAGGCAAAATGCAGGTTGACTTGGTGATTGTTTCTGTTCAGATATGATCAGAGGATGTTAGCTGTCTTTCTATGCAGAGCACTCATCCAAGAACTGGAATACCTGACTCTCAGCCCAGTGGAGTTATTTCCACCTCTCAGAGGAGTTCCCYACCTGTTATGGGGTAAGCTAAACTGGAGGACAGGGAGGAGCTTAGCTCCCAGTCTTGAAGACATTTCATTATGCTAAATACAGTCCTTTTTAAAAGAATATAAGGAGCCCTGCTCTTTCTACTCAAACAARGAATGTATGCATTACTTGTATGGGAGTATATAGTGCTGCAGCATGACAATGCAAATGAATTTCTAAATAATCCCATGATGTGCCCATAGCAAATTTCACACTTAAACAGGATAAAATAAAAAGTGTGAGRAATGTGACTGATAAGTGAATTCCTTCTTGGAAGAAGGTTTAGATCTGTAACCTAAATTACTGAGATGGCAGGAGAACGCAGGCTAACTCTGACTATGGGACATTTGTCCTGGTTTTATTTCTTACCCCTTTCATGTAATCACAATCTGATTTAATAGAAAAAGCTCTTGTTCTTAACCAGGAATAAAGAAGTAAGTCAGTTCATGCTCCCTGACATGCTTTCAGAAAAGGGCAAACTCCTTTTTTAACAGATAGAAACAGTAAATATATATGAGGCTTCTATCATCTTCACAGACGTACTAAGAACTATCCTGAACACTTTTGATGGAAGTTAACTGTCCTTGACTGTCTTTTATATAGAATCAAATTTGTGCATAGAGTAAATTACAGGCATGCTCAAGAACAGACTCCCAGATGGAAAGTAATACAGAGAGAGATGGACCACTGATTTTCCGTTTTCTTTTGGTATGTAGAATAACTGCACCCAGTACTCCACAAATGGAAGTTGTAGCCTAACAAATACTTTTAGATCAAATKTTTAAATCTTATCAGTTGGATAATGTAGATCCTAAGAAATCGTATGATTGATTCATCTGTGTAGCCTCATTGATATTTAAATGTTGAAGGGGAAAAAAAATAAGCTGCTAGTTACTAGGAAAGGCCRATATACACAATAGAAGATCTGCATGTATAATTAGTGGGCACTGATACTCTGTGGGTGTGATAACTGATATTTATTGCTCTTCAGTCAGATACTGCAAATAATACAGGCAGTAGCAGGGAAATCAAAATTTCCCACATCAGTGCTTTTGTGTGTTTTACTGAGCTAGACCATGGACATGCAGTCCTTYTGGGCCCCATGTGAGCTCTAACCAGAGCAACTTTGGGTTTAATGTTTTTGTTTGTTTGTTTGTTTTTCATGCAGCCTCCTACAGTTTTCTGCCCCTGCATCAACTGAAAGTTATATTCCTCTTCAAAATATGCAGGCTTCTTTTCATTGTSCTCTTCAGTCTAATCATTCAAGGGTATACTAGAAAGAAAAACATTTTTTCTCACCTCTGCATGACYGGTCTTATGTATTGGTTCTTAAAACTAGGTCCAAATCATTTTGTTCTGTTTCTGTACCTGATACTCAATTTGCTTGTTRGCTCCTGGAGGAAAATTTTCTTCTCAGGAACACAGGGACAGCAGCACTTCCTTGTAACATCTTTGAAGATGCTTGTTCCCAGCAGAGTCAAAGTCTTTATGAATGAGAATAGAAAACAAGTGGGTTTCAGAGTTGCTGAAAAAAAGGTTCCTCCCCATGGCATGCTATTGCCATAGTGTTCTCTTACATAAAATACATGACTAAGGAAGAAGAATTACTGTCGGTTTTACTGCAACCAAAGAGACAATGAATGAACAACTTCTGGTCCTAATAAGAAGAGAAAGTAAATGAGAGTGAAACAAGATGGGAATGGAATGTGCCTTTGTACATCCTACCTTTTTCTTAGCTATTTCTGAAGGTTGTAGGTGATTGGAAGAGGAGGGATTACTTAGTCTGTGTTACAGCTTGTATTGTGAATGAATTGGGACCACATTTTTAGGACCTTTTCAGGTGATAAAATCCAGCCCTACTCACATTAAAAAGGCAAAGGGCATTTTCTTCAAGGCACCATTGTGGTACTTTGTCTCTAACTGAAAATAGGCCACCTCATCCCGCTACATCTGCCATATCTGTTATGCTTAAAATGCACATCCTACAGCTTTTGGGTTACATGCAGCTCGTGGGGTTGTTGAGATGTCTCTCCAATGCTGAGCCTGATGCGGCCAACACCAAAACTGCTGTGGGGGTGACACAAGTCAACAGGGGCTTGGAGACCAGTCTTTCACATCATCTTAGAAACACAGTGTGTGTTTAGCTCAGTGCATTCAAAATTTACATCTTCTGCTTAGAAAACAGTTTTCACCTCCCCAGTGTGCTTAATATCTTTGTGGATTTCAATGGTATAAAGTTTTTTGTAGAGGTGCAGGAAGGGTCTTTGGCTCTATATCGAGACTTTGAAATTAGGCAAGTGTAATATAAAGTGAAAATTTAATAGTTATCAAAGCACTTGGCTCAATACCTTCCCAGTCTATTTAGTCACAAGGTAATGCTATGAAGATATCAAATGGCAATAAAAAGGGTAGTGCTTTTACCTCTTGCTTCTCATAATGGCAATACAAGSAATAGTTGTAGGAAACTACAAGTCATTAAACAAGAAGGTAGATCACCTTTAAAACAGGTTCACAATAAGCTGGTGAAACTAAGTTACACAAATATCACCAAAGGAAAAAATAAWGAGGAATAAATAATGACTAGAAATGCTGTCTGACATTTATTTGGTAGTTAGGTTGAAGATATGGAAGACAGAATTGTTGAAGAAATAAAATGTCAGTTAGCTAATGATTATTTTGGATTTGAAATTATTTTCTGGAGGATGCACTAGTAAAGAATTGTCCACTTTAGGGACTTGTGTCTTTTAAGGCTTTATCTACTGCTCCTCATAGTCCAAAATATGAAATCAATCAACTTGGACCACAGCCTCATCAAATATGATTACAATTTTCGGATGTCTGAGAAATAAACTCCAGAAGTGCAGACACATGACACGGCAGGATGCCTAGAGATTGGGAGATTATACTGAGAAATCCCAGGGGAAGCGTTATGTCCTCTCTAGCTGTTTGAGGAATATTTTGGGGGATAATTAACAGCAGTTGTCAGATGAATCATTTCAATGTTTTTCTAATACACATAGCAACACCAAAATTTCTGTGTTCTGAGGAAAGAACCTTAAATACCACTTGGCTATGGAGTTCACTTCCTGTATCTGGCTAATGGGAGAGGTTCAGAGTCTTCTAAACAATTTAATACACTTTGATTCYCAGAAAGTAATAAGAACTGTGTAGTTTTTAATGTTGTTTTCTGTTCTGCCCTTGAAATGTGTACTGTGCCATCCTGGCAATATATTTTTTTTCCTGTCAGGTACTTCAATGACTTTAGCAATTTTGGACACCTGAAAAGTTATTTCCTCCAGTAGGATTGTCACAGGAGAGTCCTGCTTTAAGTTTTAGTTCTGAAAACAGGCAGACACTTGTTTAATTTGCAGCTCTGGCAACAGATTTGTAATACCTGCTTGATCAGAAGGATTTAACAAAACTGGTCATTGTAGTCTATGAAGAAAAGTACAGCTGCGTAGTCTTCTTCTTTGTTACAGTGAACTGAAAGCCATACGTGAAGGTTCTTTTCACATATGAACTAGAGATCAAAAGATTGAATCTCTTGGTCACTGTGGAGTAAAGTTTAAGTAGAATCAATTACTTATGGGGGAGAACTAGCAGTGGCTCTACGTTAGAAACCCTGATGTGGCATGATAAATTTGCTGATGACAGATGATACCTTTAAAAGACACAGCCTCCAGCAGAGGAGGGCACACCAGCAGGTGGAACTTCAGTATCAAACAGGCTGAGTCTGATGCCTTTCAAGACACCTTTCCAAATCCATCTTGTTTGGGCAGTGATACTGAAGGAAGGTGACACAGTACTTTCTACTCTGCTCACACCACTGGTTGTTGCTTCATCTTTTCCATAAACAGATTGTCTTTTTATAATTGTTTGTGTGTTGATACCTTTTACATTAATCAAAATAAAATTTTAAGCATTACTCATTAATAAATCACATTTTAYGGGGTTTAGCTTTTGCTACTACAGATAAAAAATCAGATGAAGCTCTATAATACATTCAGTTTTCTTTGTTCCCCTATCTCCTTTCCAGCTTAAATGTCTTTTGGTTTGAGATCTCTTTTTTTCTCTTAAGGTTGTTACTGTTCACCTGTTCAGGGTATGTTTGTATGTATGCCTGCATGTATAAATATATTTACAACATACAATATTGAAAAATAATATGATTTCCCCAATAAATGATTTGAGTAGATCTAAGTTATTACTTACATCATCACATGTAATACTACTTGCCTCATATTGACTATAACAGTATTTCCAAACAGTAGAGTGGACTGTTGAAGCCTGCCAGAAGTTCTCTTTGCGGTGGAGTGATGGTTATTGCATGACAGTTCAAAGACTGTATCAGAGCTATTGGTCAGCCAGCAATTGCAAGGTTATGGCACATGGGTGACTGTGACATGTAAGTTACCACTTACACAATTAGTCATATAGCCATTTTATTAGTGATTGTCTGTGTATTCCAAATGCTAACTTGAATGTTTGGATATGAAAATACAAGGAGCTGGCTATGTTCAACTTTAAAAATAAAGATAATGGCAATATGACAAAGCAGGCCTGGCTTGCCTTAAAGAGATCTTTTGTAAAGACTACTTTATGGAGAGGAATAAGAACGTTCTCCTTGGAAATTCTGGTTCCTTTTAAGAAATTAATAAGAACAGTCTTCTCAAAATATCTCTTCAGGTAAAAAGCCTAATTTGAATGAGAGTTGTCTTCTAAGGAAATTCCCAAGGTAGTGCACAGCAGCAAAATTTAGATCCAGGCCTGTGTTTTGGCAAGTTTTTGTTGCTGACAGTCATGATATATTTTTCAGAAAAAAATACTCTTTGGTGTTTAAATATCTAAACTAGGACTTGTAGTCTTTTGGGAATTCTCCTTATGGGGAAACTCAAGAAAAAAAAAGGTAATAAGGCTTTTTTCTAATTCATTTTTACATTTCTGGATATTCCTGCTTCGAAAAATTCCATGAAATTTCTGGTCTAAACACTGTTCAGAACAGTAGCATCATGTCATTGCCACTGTGCAGCTCTACCATTATGCTATATGACAGCTATGCTTTCCTTCACCATGTTGAATTACAAAGGTATACCCTTTGTAGGTTCGGTTTCTGTTGAACTAGAACTACTGGGCATAATGAGTGATTGCGTACAAGGACTTTAAAATCCTGTCTAACATGCTGTAGGTGACCCTGCTTGAGGACTAGACGGTCTGCAGAGGTCCCTTCCAACCTCAACCATTCTGTGATTCTGTGATTCTGTTTCCGTAAGACGTTTCTTTTTAAATTTTTGTTAACTAAAATGAAGAAGTCAGAAGGAGAGTTTAAATAAAATGAAAAAGTGCTTAAATGGGTTCAGAATTTCATGCAAAAGAATAAATAGCTTTGTGCTATCAGTGGCAGTCCTGTTCCATATTGTGACAAAAATAGGATCTTTTCCCCTGTGATTCACAGCCGTGTATCTTCCTACTCTCAAAGTACTGCATTACAGTTGTACTTCTTCAAATAATATCTCTAGAGATAAAATTAAAAAAAATCTCACTATAAATCTAATCTGCCTTTGTTTCTAGGTGCACAGTGCATTTCTGTGCACTAGGGCCCATGATAGAGTTCATGTAATTGTAGCATAGTTTTTATAATTTCTGAGAATTTGGAGTTCAGTTCTCCTTTGCCAGCAAAGAGATACACATGTATTTTAAAGATTCCAATTTTCAAATGCTGGTGCATATTTAAAACTGCCGCTAGATTGGCTGTGCTGTTAACTATTTCAAATCTTAGCTTTTCTTTTTTTTAATTTAGTCTTTTTATTGCTTACAAGAGTTCAGTTGCTAATAAAACTTGATAAATAATTGCACATAAATGCAGAATATCTTCAGTGGCAAGGGATGACGTTCTTCTCTTTGTGATGTTTAACCCTGGCCAGATTATTTCTGTGACTCATTTCCCCATACATAAAATGGAAATACTGGTACTTCTCTCTTTCTAAAGTGCTTTGATATTGCTGATGGAAAGCACGATATAAGAGTTTGATATAAATATCACTATGTATTCGTAAGTCATCCAGGGTGCTGCCAGGTTTGGTTATTACTCTTTGCTATTCTCCTTTACTTGGAAGATACCGTATTCATGATTTTATTTACAAATATTTCTACAGWGTATGATACCAACCGGCTTTCATTAAGACCTTATTTGTTTCAGTTAGACTAAGAAGTAATATACTGAATTCTGATGCTAATACTGTCACTAATTACCATAAGCTAAAATGTGTTAAGAAAACTGTTCATGCACAAAAGTTAGTATTTGTTAATGAGTTAAATGTATTCATGAAACTGTGGAGTATTTCCTGTGCATCACTTTGATATGTTGGTTTTTTGCAGGTGAAAATTCAGAATTCTTAGGTCCTTATCTTGACAGTGATACATTTTATCATCCTAATAGGGTTTTCATTATGCTCAATCTTTTGATCCATTTGCAGACCTTGGTTCATTAACACATTTACAATAGATTGGAACTGAGCCACATTTTTTTATATGAGCATCCTCATGCTTTGGGGGTATCTGATGTTTGAATTCTGTAGATCATTCTGTAGATCATTGTATTGTACGTAAATCATTCTGTAGATTCATTGAATTGTGTAGATCATTCCTTCCACTTCAAAAGGACAATGTCAGAGCTTCCACGTGCTTAGTTTTCTAAAGGCAAATTGTAGCTTAAATCTATTTCTCAGATTTCTCAGGCATTTGCTAGATTTAACTTTCATCTTTTACATTAATCTTTAGGTTCTTATTTACAGCTTATTTTTTCCTCTTTTTGCCTCACATAGATAAATTATGCTAGTTTAATAATTCCAAAGTGTGTGGTAACAAATCCATCAATGAAAGTTATTGAATAAGCACTAAATAAAGTCACTTTGTTCTATTGCTAATAGTAAACATTCAGGGCATGACTAACTGCTTTTTTAGTTCACCTTTTTGTTAAAACAGATAAAGGTTATTTTCATCTCTAGCATTTGCTGGCTGGTCACTATGTTCCATGTTAGAGAGAGGCTTGAATAATCTCTTTGAAGGCACTATTGAGGCAGAGAATTAGCATTCTTTCCAGCTGGACTCCACTGCACACAGGTTGGTTTCTCATTTGTCGTGGCAGTTTTTTCATTAGGTCAGCTGAAAAACTGTCCTTCTCTCCTTCAGAATGCAAAATGAGAAGGGAATAAAGGAAGACAGAATTATAGAAGTAAATGTTGGACAATGTGTGTCAATTAACCATGAAAGCAGTGACGTTTTAATCTTGCACAAGTTTTAATAATTTGCATGTGCGTACGTGAAAACATTTCAGACACACTGAGCTTTAATTAAGTTTAAATGAGGACAGTGTGTGACCCACTAGTTTTAAATAACACTGCTCTGACTGGACTGAATTTAAACTTTACTTTTAAACATGCAGAATCAAAATTCAGTTGATTGTGTTCAAAGATTCAAAATAAGATTTTGCAAAAGTACTCATCAATCGAGATTTTCCTTGTTATTTTGTAATCATATGGTGTAGCTAATTTTTCCTTGTGTCTTCCAAGCCTAGAGTTCTTACCTTTGTATTACAGTTTAATAAAGTTCCTTCTATTTTGAAAGTATCTGTCCCTTTCCCACTAAAATAACAAAACTGCTGGTCTCAAATAATGTGTCAGTAACTCTAAATGATTTGGAAGTTGAGATATATACTATCTAGGATGCCAATACTTTGGACAGTTACTGCTTTCAACTCTTTAGAAGTTCAGGAAAGTACAGTATGTGTGTGTGTGTGTGTGTGTGTGTGTATATATATATATAAAATCTTCTGGAGAAGCATCCTTTAACCTAGCTTCTTGAAGCCAGAGGGGGAAAAACCCCACACAATTAACATTTGCAATGAACTTTGGGGGCAGAAAACACAAATATTTTSTGGTGCATTTAGTATTTACCCTCTTTTCTTGAACAGGAGAGAATAAAGATGGGTTCTGTATACACGGTAAGATTAGACAGCAAACTTGAAGAGGAAATGAGAAAACTTCCACCTCTCTCTCGCTCTCCTTTCCTTCCCTCCAAAATCACTAAAAACATAATTAGATTTGGAAACAGGAAGGTTTGACATAAGTTATGATAGTATGATCTAGAAAAGTGAACAATAAAACTGTAATATTTTGTGGAACAACAGTGGCTTAAACCTGCACCGCAGAATATAGACATGCATGTTTTACATAAAATAGTGAAGCTGAAATATTTTTAACTAAAATGACTAAAATATGAAATCTGTCCCTCTGAATATGAAAATCATGTTGTCTTTATTTAGCCAGCCTACACTTAAAACTTTCAAATCGAATATGCTATTTCATGAATTATATYGGGGCATTTGGTCTGAAAATACTGTGTATGCAGAAAAAGGTACAGAGAGGCATAATAACAGACAATGACAGATGACGAAGGAAGATCAGATAAAGTATGAAATTTACGGTGTATTTACAGCTATTTATAAAGGATTTCTCTTAAAAATAATTTGTGTTAAAATCCAACTGTTAGTTCCAGTGCTCCCTGAGCTGTCATTTTGAGCAAAATGATTACTTGCTAGAAATCCAATAAACTAATATTTTGCCATCACTATTAAAAAATATATTGGTCTAGTCAATGCTTTGGACTTGTTCAAATGAAAACAGATCTCTACCACATACTAGATTTTAATGGCATAAAGAATGTAGACTTCTACATTACATAAATATTGCAGTCAGTTGACAGCCTTGCTGGACATGAAGAAACTATTTATTTTGCATGACATAATTCACAAAATAGGGAAAGAAATCAGTGGTTTGTGGTTTGCTGTCCTGATTTTGTGTTGCTGATCAGTTCTCTTTGCACACTAAAAGTATGGTTCAGTTGCATATTTACAAAAGTGATTTGGTCAGTCTGTTTCTTCGAGACCAAAGGGAAAAGTTCGCTGCAGCCTTTATTCCGTTCTTGCGATTCAGCTATATCGTTTAATATTCTTGTACTTTATTTAGCCACAGTTTTTCTGTTTTGTGATCCAAACAAGAAAAAATGTCTCAAAAGTGCAAGATTCAGTGCTGGAGATCGAAAAAAGACTAGAATATACGACAGTTGAGTAAGCCTTCATCTCTGGTTAGTTTTGCCCTAGCTATGACAACAGCACTAGAAATGTAGACTAAGAGCTACTCTGGAATACTTTAAAATGCTAGAGGGCCTGTATTCTTTCCTTTCTCGTAACAGAAGCAACACTGACAGATATAATTCACTTCTATATATATAAAAAAGCTACCTTAGAGAGCTGTAAAATCTTACCGCTTTGGTGTTACTCTGGAGGGCAACTCAAGCATGCTCTCTAAACCTTGGCAAAGCTTAATGTATGTTTAGGTCTAAGTATTTGTTTTTCTTTTGTGTACTTCTAAGGAAGTAATATGTCTCTTGTGTACATGTATGTGAAGAATTTGTAATTTCACAAGAGTAAAATATATCTAACCTGATCGGTTGTTTTAAATATTTTGTTCATAAGATGCCAAAGGCTTAGCATTTAGTAAGAGCCTGTTCTAAAACCTTTTGTCTTCCCTAAGTTATTTCTTAGGCATGAAGTGCCCGTTCAGGGTGTGGGGAGGACGCACATTCTGGGTCCGTGACCAGCAATCTGTGTTACACCATTTACTAAATAAAATCTGGTAGTTCTGGCATTGCTTGAATGCCATCAAATCTTTATTTTCAAATAAATGACTGCACCAGTAATTATAAAGGAAAAACTACTGAATGAAAAGCTTTAGCTATCTAAAAAAAAGAAAGAAAAGTTGCTGATAGTTGTAGCTTTCCATTATAAATTACCATTAACACTTTCTGGAGGTCTTCAGCTGAGAGGATATTGCAATGACCTTGCAAACCATATTAAAATAGAAGAGAATATCTGTGTTTTTTTCTAGGCAACTAAGTGATTGGGCTTTATGCTTCTAGGTGTTGTCACCTAGAATATGTATATGTTTGGCTGCAAGTCATGTTCCAGCCTTGTGGCTTTGGTGAGTGCTAAGACAGGAGGAARTCAAATACTCCGGCCACAGAGTGAAGGGCTGAAAAGAAGGTCTGAGACATGAATTACCAAAGAGCTTTAAGAGTGCTTCAACTAAGATTCACTAGATTTTTTTCTTAAAGGCAATAACAAAATATTAATTTTAATGCTTCATAAGAAAAGAGTAAAGGAAGTTTGATTTTTATACAGTTTGTGGTGCATGTGTATGTATATATGTGTGTGTATTTTATTCATGTTTAGCATGCTCAGCGATGACTGACTGGCTCACARTTTTCATGCGGGTGCTGCTTTCCTTTTGAAAACATAGCTACAGTATGTTAGGTAGACTTTAGTAATAACATACAAATACTGCATGGAATTTCAATATYGCAGCACTACAATCTAAAGATTCATACAGTTGAACAGTGCTGGGCTGCAATGTATTACTTCGTTGATTTTCCTTCTCATTTGTGTGTATTTCTCCGTTTTGATTTGACATGTCAAAGCCACATGTGATAGCAGACTGTCATCTATATTTGCAGGCAGTATAATACGAGATTTTTTTTTTCTTATTTTGAATCTTTCACAGAGCATGTATGAGCCTTGTTCAAGGAACTGAGATATAGTTGCTTTTAAGGAAGAGGACAAGTTTACATAAATGCATACCTGAATTATCTGCATTCACTTTGTTTGGTTGCTTATATTYTGACTTATGTTCAGTACTCCCAGGAAATAGAATGCGACATCAAAAATAAGACTTTTTATRTATGGAAAATATAACCTCTTATGCAGTGAGAGAGAAGTTGTCCATTTAAAAGTATAACTGGAATAACTGCTCTTCTGAAAACCATACCCTGTATGATTTAAATGASCTTTTTTCCCCCCTCATAAGTGCCTCATTTTAAAAGTCTTTTTMTTCAGAAATTAACAAAACCAAAGCAAGAGGAAAGCACAAATGACAGATAAAACCAAATAGTATAAGTTTATAACAACAGCTATGTGAGAAAGTAGGAAAATGGAAGCAGGGGCAGTCCTGAAACAAATAGCCTTTCTCTCCAAGAGATATTCTTCAGTTTTAAAAATGGTATCACTTGTGTGTTTTTCCTGCTGCTTTATATTTTTCTTCTTTCTGCTTTTCTATAAAACCAACATCAAGAACTTTTAATATCATTCTTGTRCTGTAACTCATGTACCTTAGGGCATTGCTAGTCACCATATGACAAAACTGTCAACATAAGTGGTGTCTAGTAAGTAGGGCACTAGGCTGAGAATGGAGAAACTGAGTACTATTTCCAGCTGTATCTCAATCTTAGTTTGTAACTTTGGACATGTTATTTCATTTCAGTTACATATACTTCAGTTCCTATATATAAAACAAGGCTATTAGTGATTTAAGATTTACAGTGAAGAGACATGTATGTGCTGATTATTCTTTATTTAAAGATTAAGTTAGGATTTAAGACAACTATTGTATAGCATCTTACCTGCAAAACTACAATATGTAATTTCAGAATATATTTCCTATTGAGATAACAATCTGCTAGTGGATTTTCTGATCTGAGAGTAAAACTATTATTTTGAAATAGCTTCAATTTTGAAGGGTGCCACTTATTTTGGAATCAAAGAGATAACAATGTTGATTATAGTATAAAACAGACAGTCAGAAATTTAGGATTTCTTTAGGATATAGAARCAGCAGAGCATTCAGGATTCCAACCTCAGAGCGATGAGAATTCACAAAATATTAATATTTTTTCTTGGATAACATCCCATATACAGAACTGAACTCCAGATTTTATGATGTATCAATTAAAACTAAATGTAGCATTTAGTCTGTTGCTGTATTTTTGGTGGTTCACAGCTGTCATTGACTCTCACTTATTTGAATAGACTTAACTGTGAAAAATTCTATTAAAAGCATTCCCAGTTTGAATCTGCCCTACTTTTAGCAATGAGTCTCTGTCACCATGTCCATCTGAATCTCAGCAAGTTTTTTCTCCTATTTGTTTTCTGCTAAGTATAGCTTTCTTGGCAATTATCTAATTGTGTGTATTTCAAAATCATAATTTGCTTGCTAAGAAACACTGTAGTCTGGCAAAATAAGTTTCTAGTCAGAATTCTCCTAAAACGATACTGGATGTTCAYTGGAGTTGGAGAATTATCTCCCTATGCTAATTTTCCAAGGTTAGAAAAAGAAAAAAACACAACAGAAAATATTTTGAAGGGAAAAATATTTTGAAAAGCAAAATATGGTCTTGTAGGTTTGATTGCTGAGTATCCCTAATAAAAAAAAAAAAAAATCAAGCAGACTGGACCAACCACAAAGATGGACACTGGTCTTTCTTGGGGAGTTTTTTTAATACAGTTGTTCTATATGATCATAGTGACATTTATTACTAACACCTCCTCAAATTGCATTGCTGTCTACATTAGGCATTACATATGTCATAATTGCTAGAATCTTTTAATGTACAGCTTTATTTTTGAAAATTATGGACTGAAGTAATAATCTCTAGGTGAATATTAAAAAAAATCCTATATAATCTTTTGCTACGTTTGGGGAGGGGAGGAAACATAATGGCTGGCTCTTTAGAGATTTTGGCTCAGCTGCTCTTGTTCTTTATGACTTGACATTTAGAGCAGTGTTTTATTTTTTTGTTTGTTTTGAGCCAGTATATCTAGCTAAGTTACTAATTAGGGCTCTATTAAAGTGGAAATTAAGGGCTAGGTCATGAAAAAATCTGCAGAGAACCTGTGGATAGCAGAACAGTTCTGTGGAAAATTGTGAAACTGAAGGGCTGTGAGAGTGTGTCGGTAACTAAAGCAAATTTGATGAAGGGGCTTTGCTGTTTGATGAGAACAAAARTATGTTCCCGGCATTCAAAGGAGCATGATGAAGAGGACAGAGTTCAAAGTACCATTCTTGAGAGGGCAGGATTTTCCTGTGACTGTGAGTATGTTCTTGTAGTACTTTTTGTGATATAAAAATATAAATGACCTTTTCCTGCTTCATAAAATAATGGGAAACCTAGAATGTCGTSGTCACTATGGAGGTCAGAGATCAGAACTACAATTAGTGTAGGTTCCTACTTCCAGTCTGATAGTGAGGATKTTATCAGTGACTTCAGTCAGAGCAGTATTTGGCTTGCTTTTCAAGGTCTTGTTAGAGCCCAGATGGAAGAAGTGATTTCTTTGTTGGTACAATCTTTATCAAAGCAAGCAGACAAGCAGACAAGATGCTTGTAACTTATAAATATCATCACATAATGAAACCAGCATTTCTTTTTCCTGATTTCTTTTGTTGTTTAGATTTAAGCACTGGAAGAATCCAAGCAATGTAGTTGTTAGAGCCATAGAAAGGCACTTGAATATCATCTGCAGCGAAGACTGAGAAGCAGAATAGGGGCCAGGAATTTTGTTTTCACCCTGTCAGCTATGGTCTGACCTCAAGAGAGTTTGGGGGGAATTGGTTCAGTAAAGGATTGCAGCAAGGATCTCTGCATAAAAGGAGATGTATGTTCTGAGGCATCCGACCTACTCCAAAGGCAGAGAGGAAGGAAGGCCTTTGGCCCTGGAGGGGTGTCTGTCCAGGAGGAGCACCTGGTCTGAGTCAGCCAGGCTTAAATACGGAGCTGTRTTTGGAGCAGTCTGGGAGAGCTCCTTTCTGGGCAGGTCCCAAGAAAGCCAAGAGACTTACTTTCATTCCTGTTTTCCTCTTCTCTTCCCAGAGAGACCAATGTCATCGTGGYTGCACAGAAAGAGAAAAAAGAATATTGGAGGGCTTTGCTTCCTCTTGCTGCAGTCTGCCACACTGCTTCCAAGAGCAACTGGCATGATGGGAGAGATTGTTGCACAGTGCTGGCCTATTGCCAGCAACTGAATGGCAAAGCAAGTAACTCTGGCTCCTGCTCTGAGAGTCCCCTACCTGTGTCAGATCCTTGTGGCAGTTCCTCCCCTCACACCTCTCCTGCTATAGGACTACTCTTAACCCCAGGTTGTCCCATGCCTAGTAAAGATTCAAGACATGATTCCAGAAAAAACCTGTCTGTCAAATGAGATAGTTCATYCTCAAAATGTTGAGGTGTTTGATTTGGAAAGTGTTCAAAAGTGAAAGTTAAAGGCTAAGAAATTGGAACAAAAGAAAACTCAGTAGTGATTTATTGCTTATTCCTTTTCATCTTGTATTCCCTTGTCCTTCCTAAGAGGAGAAAGGGTGGAAAGCGAAGCGAAGGTAAATACTGTTTGCTTAACCAAGTACATGATCAGGGAGTGCTTTGGGATTTAAACTGGCTACTTTCTTCTCTCCTAAGGGCACCCACATTAATGTTTGTCAACAAATTACAACAGATGAGTCAGCGGAAAGAACAGATCAGTAATTAACTGTAATTAATTTGTACTCTTTATAAATTTGCTTTTGAAAGCAGTCAGAGAATATCTCCTTTGAGGGATGAGAGTGAGCTAAAAGCCAGCTCTTCTCTCATTTGGTTTGTAAAAATGTTTTAGTTCTGTGATTCACAGGTTAAGAAATACCCATCCACTGGTATTAGACGGGTATGATGTATGCACTTGGGCTAGCCACCATGTTGCTCTGTGACTTCCTTCCTCATCAGCTATCATTTGTTTGTCCTGTTTCATCTAACCATAAAATCTGGGTGGAATGGACCCTGCTATTTGAAATGGCTCAAGCTGTGCTGGATCCAGTGTCATGACTTCGCTGGCAGCTCTAGCAGCAAATTTGCACTATTCCATCTATGAGCAGGAAGAAATATCCCATCTCCTGTCGTGCACTGGCAGAATGWGCAGCAGAAGCTCAGTGTTGGACTGTTTGCAAGCACAAGAGGAACATTTGACTGTTTGAGCTGTCTTTGCCATTCAGACAGCTGCTCCTTCAGAAAATGAAGCCATAGGCTGGGTGGAGGCATCCCATGGGCTGAATCTGGTCTGCAGGCCATCAGTGAMACCATGCAGTGCTGCTACGGTACGATGCAGATCCCTTAGCCTCCTAAGGGATACCCAGGCTCACTCGGTTCTCTGAGGTCCAACATAATATACATAATATTAATTAGRAAGACTTTCATAATGTTTTCCTAACAATCCTAATCTCATTTTCCGTGCTGTGCTGAACAGTTTATTTATATCCCTGAGGAATATCTCACTTTTCTTCCTGTCAGTTGAGAACACCCCAAATCCTAAAATTCAATGCTTTGTTTACTGTTTTTCCCAGTGGAGAAATGTGTATGTTATGAGTCATAGAAATGAGAGACAAATGATCAGAACTTTGACATATTTAGCCTCCCACCTTTATAATCCTATAGTTAACTTAATCATGCTTATATTGTCATCATTCGCACTCCCTGTCGCTTTGGGGAAATTGTGAGCTGTGGAGCTCTGCAGGAAAAAGCAAATGCTTTCTATCCATGCTGAACGTTGTATTTCCACCTATTGCCACTAACCATTTTTTTCCCCSTCTAAGGTAGGCAGGTCTAAAGGTATGAAGTATTGTCTAGTTTATCTTGGGGACCAGTCAGTCTCTGAACCAGAGAATTGGAAATTTACTCTGGATCTTATCTTTTTATTACTAAGCTAAGCAGAAGTCCAGATCTATATTACCTCCCATTAGCATATATATTTTCTTGKTTTTATTGTATTGTTTCAGAATAGGGATGAATCTCTGCTGGTGTAAGGCATCCTCTAATGGATCCAAGAAATCAGGCTACTGTGTAGGTTTGATCTGGCTGCATGCCTAATACATGGATATTCCTCCTATAACTTTAAAGTTTTGAGCTCAGAATATACGCTTAATAGAAAACTGAGGTGATAGACTGTTTAGGATGCTGAGGCGTGATGCATTTTCTGGGCCTAGAAAGCTGATTCTGCCAAGCTTTGTGAAATTATATGCAGTGGTTTTACAGTTGAGACTTTGRTTCACTAGGGACTACAATAAAATCATTAAATTAAATCATTCAGTGGAGAACAGAACTGGTATCTCATAAATTGTGCAGTTAGGAAAGAAAGGAAACATGCATTTATTATGTATGGCATTTTAGATTTAGTGGAAACATTTTTGGTTTGTGTTTCTTCTTAACATCAAAAATTGCCTTCATAGAAGGCCAGTTTGATCAGGGAGTGTGTAATGGAACAGAAATGCTTTTAATTTTAGTTCAGATTCAATCCTGCCCAAGTGAACAGTTTCTTAGGAGGGTGAACATCTGACATTGGTGGATAGTAGTTGTGACAGAGGTTGATGATTTAGTTCAGTTCTCAATGGACTAATTTTACATGAAAAAATATTTTCTCCAATTGATTCATTTTGGAGAAGTGAAAAAGAAAAAAGTGGTAAATTGGCCTTATTAACCCAAGAAGCTGATTTACACTGGCTATATATGAATGTGAGATTTATACCATGTCAAAGAAAGCCTCTTGAGTTGCTAAGGGTTTCATCAGTATCTAATTTTCCAGTCAAATATTTMATGAAAAACAATCTTGATTATTGTTAAGCCTCTTTTTAAGGAAATCTGGCACGTTGCACTGTATGTTCATCAGGGCTTCCCTGATAACTCTGGACCCTACTGTGCAATTTCAAATTCAGACTTGATGAAGTTGAAAAGAATTTTTGAAAATGCCTGCGAATGCCCCCACTGGGGCGAGGGGTTATCTCAGCTGTTCTCTGTTCTGCTTCTCTTTCTGCTATCTAGGGGGTGCATGTGCAGACCTGGTACCCGTTGTCTGGACGGTAAGATGCACGTCAGGGTCTGGGCATACTGTAAACAGAGGACATTTTACAGACAAGGGGGGTGAATTGTAAGTACTATGGAATAGAGTAAGATCCTGCAGGACAGGAAAAAAAGCTGACATTATTGTTGAGGTAGTGGAGGAAGGTAGGATTACAGGACACTTAAGTTTTCTTCATTCATCTACTTGGGCAGCAAGTTAGGTCACTCTGCAGGCATTTGCAGAAATACAAAGAAAAAGATTGCAAGTATTTTCTCTCACACTGCACAGAGCTGAATTGTTAAGCAATATGGAAATGCGAACCAGGTATAAAAAAGGTATTTATTTTTTAGTGCCACTAGAAGTGTACATTATTCCTGWCCTTATTTTACAGGTTCCTTTTCTTACTAAAAATAACAAATATTTTTACAGTATTTCAAATATAAAAATGAAACTTCTTCAATCATTAATGTGTWATTCTTCTAGAGGCTCTGTACAGGACCATGCATAACAAATAAGAACTAAAACCCAAATGCATTCTTTCTTTTCTTTTTCCTCTTTAGTTATTTAATGGCATACCATTTAAGTAATGTTATATTTGTTTCTGAGGCTTCATACTAGTACCACATGATGATAGTATTTTGAAATATCATATTTGATTTTTGTCAGAGGAACAATTTAGCACCTTGGGGATTACAGAAAGAATTATCAGTGATTTTTCTTTTCATCTTCCAGATAGGGTTCTCAACACTGAATAAGTTATTTATCATCTATCTACCTGGGAAAAGGTTTAAGGCAGTTTTACTCCATTTATGTCCAAGACATGGCTAAAGACTGTTCGGTAGTTCATAAGGAGCAAGTATAATGTGCTTTTTTGTTGTGTAAGTATAGCTAAACTCAGATGTTTTTGTAGCTCTTGAACATGCACTAGCTAGATGAAAAAGCTGTAATAAAGAATTACACCATTCATTTAATTGCTGTTGTACATGATAGAAGCAAGGGCAAATGCAGCTTCTTGCCCTTCCCAGTAAATCCAGGTCTGTGGAACGTATTTTGAAATGGTGACAGTTTTATGTTCTCCGGAGTGGAAATGAATTATTCTTTCTATGGTAGATGAATTATAGTTTAGAAGGTAATACACAGTCTGCCTATGATGCCCAAAAGTCATCAGCTGGAAAACTTAAATGATGTAGAACTAGTAATTTTCAGCAATCTTTCCTTCTATTGATTTGGCTGATAATTAGACCTGAACCTTGTGGCAGTTCTTGGAACATTTTTATCAACTTCTACAGTGGCAGGTTGAAGGTCTACATGTACAGAGGTGAACAGGGTTTTTATCATAAATCTGCCTGAGCAGGTTGAATGCACTTGCTAACATTACTCTACTGGGTAAAAGAAGATTTCCTTCTTATATTAACAGAAATATTTTACAGGTTTTTGACAAACCTAAACTTGGAGGCACTGGATATATCATTTGAGCGTGGTTCACTCTGGCAACCCTTTTTGTTTTATACTTTCATTCTGGCAAAGGATTTTATTGTAGTTATTTTTCCAAACTGTCAAATTATCTTTCTGAGCAAATATATTAGTGGTAGAATACATGAGAGTGAAGAAGTCAGGAGACATTTTTTTTTCTCATCCCCAGAAATGTTTGGTCTGAAGTACAAAACACTTATCTAGCCTTCTCTGAGTTAGTAATTGCTCTGGTCAATGTTGAAGAACATTATTTTTAATGAATAATTAGGATTGACAGTGTTTCACTGAAATACAGCCTAATGATATATTGAGGTATAGYTGTAATAACAGCTGCTGTGTGCGTGGCTGTTGCTGTATGCACGCTCTTCTCACTTAAATAGCACTCCCTGCTTGTGCAAATGAAATCCAGCCCTTCACATAAGTCTTGAATCATTTGGGATTGTGACCAAGACGAGATGTAGCTGGAACAGGGAAACTCCACACATGCTGCTGTGTCTAATGCTCAAGGTTCTTAAGCAAAATCTATTTACAACCCAAACATGATCCCAGGATCACTGAAAATGATACCAAATGGTACCAATACCAAAATGATTTTGGTAAAATAAGCTCTCTGAAGATTTATATGAGCAGTAGGTTTAATAAATAAATCATGTTTTGTGTGTCAGATTATATTTTTAGATTTTGTTAAGCTCATCCTTTGCATGTTTTTCTTAATCTTTTTTTCTCCTTTCTGTGTTGACTCTTAAAGTTTCTCTCTGTAATAACTGCATAAAATTTAAAATTGTACCTGTCAAAAGAAGCTAAATAGAGTTGACATATTTTACCAAACTATATTTATAGTTCCATTTACTGCTTTCTTAWAGGAATATCTTCCTTGAAATGATGGAATGGAAATCATTTTAATATTCTCAAAATTATATATTCCATCTGACCAACCTATTTCTTTTTCTTAGTGCGTATTTTTTTTGTCATAAACATTTTGATTCTCTTGGACCTCCTATCTGAGTAAAACTCCTTTTTAGAATAAAAAGACTGATTGCACTTGTTCTTGTGGGAATCTGAAAACCTATGCAGTTGGAGCCATTTGGGAAGCCTATGGTACACAAAGCTAATAAACGGTACTGCCTGTGTAATAAGCTACAGAACATTTCAGTAGTATCCTCCATTGCTGAGTAATACCTTGTAGAAGATGAAGTATTTTGACTAATATATATCATGAACTCTCAGCTGCTGAGTGACAACTGGAAACTACCACAGTGGGAAAAAAGGGTTGTCTGAGCACCAGATAAAACTTACTGATTGAGGCACTATCCTCAGGAAAATGAAAACAAAAAGCATCATCTTTGAAATTAATTTAATTTTTAGTTTCTATATGTAAGTTTCTTGCTCAAATAAGAAATTTACAATATATATTAAACTTCAAAAATTACTTTAAAATACCTTTAAAATAAAGTATTTTAGTCTGCCATATAACAATGCTCAATGTATATGGCTACTTCCAGATTTTTGCACTGTATCACTTTTTGTTATATGTGTTTTTAATAGTTTTATCTTGTCAACTCGGTATGGTATTTCTTGCCTTTAGCATAGTACATTTTAGTGATGATTGTAGGTGTTTGTGTATGTACTATGTATCTCCAGGCATCTATAAATTAGCATAAATATATATGTGTGGGAATGATGTTAGGCATATATGTATGATTTCTAGCTGCTTCCAGATTTCTTTTCCCAAATAACACGCTGTTTAATCAAGCGCATTAGCAAATTGTGCCGTAGCCTCTTAAACAACTGATAAATTTGAGGAACTGCTTTTTGAAGCTTTCACAAAGCTTTCTTGAAAATTTTTCTGAATTAGAGAAAGAGTCTTGTATTCTGGTCTTTTTTTAACTGGTGAAGATAGTCAATCTGCACTCACATGTTTATTGTAAATGAATGGAGGATTCAGTACAAGGATTGCATAAGTCAGAGTTGTGTACATATTAAGATCAAAATGCCATTTCAGACATTTTACAGGGTCACATGGGTAAATAYCAATGTTAGAGGAACAGATTTTTTGAGAAACAGAAGTTTCTACAAGTTCCTGGAAATGTTTGATACGGTCTTTGGCAGCAGACTTGGTTAAATTTCCAATTTTGCTGACGTCTCAGACTTGGCTTTTTTCCTGAAGGAGTCAAAGCTTGTCTGTTCCAAACAAAACTCCATACAAGAAATCGTGCCATCAGTGAAACTATTTGCATGCTGATTTCCTGTGGCAGAGCCAAGAGAGTCTTCTTAAATTTTTGTTTTTGTGATGCCCACAGGTGGTACAGGTTCTGGCCTGCTGCCTTCCTGTATGGAGCAGGGACAGATTGGAGAAGGGGGAGTAAGAAGATGGCCAAGTGCTTGGGGTGATGGTTTGTGTGATGCATGCTTCATTTGGGCATTCAAGCTCCAGGTGTTCTGTCCAAGCAGTTCCAGATGACTGTCTGCCTCTCCTGCTTCTAGCGCTGGGCTGGGACTGAGGCAGAGTGGACTGCTAGGCTCATAGGTTCTCCATCAGGTGGGGACCTTCTGGTTTCTGTCGTATGTGGCACTCCCTGGAAAGATCATGGACTATAGGGATCTCTCAGTTCAATGTGATGAATCCATCACAGATGTCTGTGTGTTCCCAAATATAGGTACTTTGACAGCCCACATTTAATGCAGGCTACTGTTGGTATTGGACCTGCTGCTGCCTAGCAGTGGCATAACCCAGGCTGTAGAAAACCAATGGATTTCATGCTCGAATTGCTAGTTCTCCGATGAATACTGATTTTTAGATAAAAACAGCAGTYGCTGATAGTATATCTGCAAAATCTCAGAGGCATTTTGCAGGAAAAATGAATGACATTTTTGTAGCCTGAAGATGTTACTTCTATAGAAATCATAAGGCCTGCTACAAACATGAGTGGTGGGTTTGCTACTCTTGGAGTGGATGCAAAACCACTCTTGGTGGTAGCTGGTAGCTGTCATTTGTAATTTTTTTTTTTTTTTTTGGTGAGGAAAGTGTTTGCTAAAGTAGCTTCCTGACATCTGTATTAAAAAAAAAGGGGGGGGGATATGCAAAAGGAATAAACTGTGAGCTTGCATTGCATTACAAATTCTCTAAGGGATAGGAAGTGAAGTTAGACATCTAGTGTAAAACTCAATTAGTGTCTAAACCAAACATCTCATTTACAGTTTTCCAGTAATGTGAAATGAATTTATGTGTCTTTTTTTGCTTGTTTTGTGTCTTTGTAATACGATGTCAAARATTTTTCAGATATATCTTTGAGTTTTCTACCTAAACTGTAACTTAGAGGACAGAAATGGAAGATTTCTTTAAAAACTATTCTGTTTCTGTTTTCTGTTTACTGGAACTGTTCAGTTCACAATGTTGGATCTCTGTTCTAGTGTTTTCTAATATTTCTGTGTTGGTCACATCTCCTGTGTTTCAGTGGAACTGTGTTCTTGATAGAATTATGGGCCAGTACTTTCTTACTGCTTGGGTAGGCCAAGGGTCTCTTCTCTGTAGAGACCTCTCTAGCTCTCTTCTTTGATTTCTGTTTTTAGACAACACAAGAACGAACTTTAAAATTTTTGGAAAAGACATACATATACATTTTTGAATATAGGTTCTTGTTCACTTTGTTTTTGTACTTCGTTACCTGTTTTATTATTTTCCTTCATTTTCTTATGGTACAAGTGATAAGAGAAAGTTGAATTTTCTAGCTGTTATGATAAGAGAATATAGAAAGAACTAAACTAGATAATCTTTTTGAAGTTTTCAAGAGTTTTTTTTGTGAAGGTCTTATAGGAAAGGCCACACATGTAGGCACATGAAAATGGATACTTAAAAAGATTAGGTGAAAAAGCACACGAAGGCTTTACTGAGGCTTCTCATGGAAAGGAAGCAAATTATCACTAACAGCTTTGACAAAAGCTATTAAAAAATCTCAGAAGTCCGTACCTGTCTTAGTGGAAGCTTAAATCTGAATGCAATGTATGCCGTTAGAAATGTTTCATCTAATAGATTAATACTAAGGTCACATTTTCATATTTTTATATACTAATGTATTGGTATTAATTCAGACCTTAATATCTCCAGATGGATAACAGCTTTATATCTCTTTATAGCTTGGGAAATCTAAGCTCTTTGACATGTATAAAAAGCTTCAAATTTTTTATTTATGCAGGACTGTAGGTACTGTATTCTCATCCAGAAGCTAATCCTAAATAGGTAGTAGATAACTATACTCCTGTCTTTCTACAGTTAATCATCTTTCAATTTGTTTCCCATGTTTCTTTTCCACTGATTGTGTTTTGCATGCCATACTTTTCATATAGCATCCTTTGCACTAGATTCATCAGAAGAATAATAAGTATTACAAAAAAGTTTTTTTTTTGAGAGGAGGTTAATTTATGATGACTTATTTTTGCCATTGTTATACACATCAAAGGCCCTGTGCTGATCTAACTGGTCCTTCTCAGTAGTGAAGACTGAAAGTGACTTTTTCAAGAGTTAATCATTATGGCTTAGGCATTATTCAATTCAATAGTAATCTTTTTCCACCATAGTTCAAACTATGAGTTAGGCTCATAGAAGAAGTGAGTTTAGATCTGCAAAGATGATCTAAAATTCTGTGTGGTTTTCTATAAACTTAGATGTTTCTAAATTCAAGCAATTTCCCTCACTTTCTTTTGCAGGCCACATTGAAAGCRAAAAGTGAGATAAAATTGAAAAAAATCTTCTGTCCCTCTTTGTTAGGTTATGAATTGAGATACTTCAATCACATTTTTATATGATCTGAGGTAATACTGCCTACCTATTCTGGTAAAATGAAAACAATAGTTTGAAGAAGTACCACTTTCSCAACCGACTCAGTGGTTCAATTCAGATAATGATAGATACCAGTAACGACACTGACAGTGCCKATCATAGAATGGTAAGGTTGGAAGGGACCTCTGGAGATCATCTAGTCCAACCYTCAGCGTAGCCCATATGGGGATTGAACCCTTGGCATTAGCAGCACCATGCTGTAGCCAGCTGAGCTATGATAYGGCTCATTACTCATATATGAAAGCAGAATATACAAGAAAGGTTCCCTAAGTCTTCTGGGGAAGGCAGCTCATTTTGTCACCATAAGTGAATGCTCTTGGAGTGCTTCCCTCCGTCATCTGTGCGGAGCGCAGCAAGGAAGAGCTGACCTTCCTTGAGTCAAGAGTGAGTCATGTGAGTAATGCAACCTGCCATCACGGAGCAAGAGCAGGCAGCCCAGTGGGACATYACAGAAAGTCCAGATCTGCATGTTTCCTAAGCACTTTAAACTATCAGTACTTGTGTGGATTGCTGCAAGGATTTATTATTTTTTATAAGAGCCAATACATTCTCTTTCTGGAGAATAAAGGAGAGAAAAATAACTCAAGTTTCAAGGCCTGTCTTCCATGTGTTTCTGGGGTACAGTCCTACAGAGATCTTTCACTTTAGATCTCTCTGAATCTGTATCTGGTTTTGCTGAAGTTTTTGTTTTCTTCAACTGTTATTTAAAAGAATTACTGGATTTGAAATCATAATATCAGTTTCATTCCCTGAGAATATCCAGTATAACATTACCAATAAAAAAAAATTGATTCACAAATCATCATAGTCAGGCTTAATAGATTCACTCCTCAAGATAGTGATTTCCCCATGCTCTTCTGTGTGGTGTTTTTTGTTTTTAATTGCCTTATAAAGATGTAGCATTGATCTGCAGAAGAAAAATARAATACATCTTGAAATGTTAAAGTGAGTCAGATGATGGGAAGTGAATGACATTGTAAACAATGTTTTGCCTGTATCTATTGCTGGGATTGTAGCCAGTGAAAAAACAACTTTTTACAAATGCTTGGACTAYAAGCTTTTTGGAGGAAATTTACTGTGTACAACTTAGAGGTCTTTTCTTCAAGAGAAAGTTGTATGGCTCTTATTTTTTTCTGTAGTATTCTTACATTTCAGAAAATGTATTTCTAGTTCCCTAATATCTATAGTTTCTCTTTATTTTAGCAACTGCTTAGCTTTAACAGGCTTTTCCATAATACRTAGTTTACCAAAGGTAAAATTAAAACTTAGGGAGATCAAATACAGATGGTAGAATAGTAATACCCAGCATTACTGATGAAAAGGGAAGAAGGTGTTACAGCTATTCCAATTTACTTCTAACCAGCTATTGCCCAGGCTTTTATTAAGGTTGAAATTAATATYGTTAGGTTTACCTCAGTTGGTTAGAGCGTGGTGGTAATAATGCCAAGGTTGTGGGTTTGATCTCTGTACAGACCACTTGTTTGAGGGTTGGACTAGATGATCTCCAGAGGTCCCTTCCAACCTTACCGATTCTATGATTCTTTAACACCAAATATAGAAATTTATTGTTTTGTTTAACATTTGTTTGTTTTTTATGTTGTGCAGCAGCTGTAAGCTTTATTTGAAAAAAGTGAATTTAAGTCTATTGTGGCAATAAGTGCAGAGTTTGGTATAACACAAATAGGTCTTGAAGACTAATATATTGAAAGCTATAGAATGATTGTTGTATTTTACTGTTATGTTACTGTTCTGTCACTGAATATGTTAGGAAACAGTTCTCAGATTTTTACTTTAGAAAAATATATTGCTGATTGAGGGAGTTTTAATGAGAAATTGATATACTTTAAATGCTTGTAATTAAAAAAAGAATTTGAAATGTTGAGGTTGACTTTTCAGTGTCTTAGTTTATTTCCACTCCAGATAATAAAATATGAAGCAAACCTGTAAAGCTTCCTATTAAATGTCAGAAGAATGATACAATATATTGCATCATCCTGRTGATATGCTGAATAACTTGTTACTTCAGGAGTTTCCTACTCCMGATATGTTGCTTAAAAAACCCAGCTTTTAGAGTTCTTAAGACTTAAAACCATACAAGTAGGTACTTAGTGCTGAGTTATGAATGGAGTCTAAAATTTAGCATRGCATAGTGAGTCCTTTTGTATATGTAGCTGTGTATGGTTAGGTTAAGTTATTTCTGTTCACATACCCATAGGAATAGTTTGTGAAAGGCTAGAATATTCCTTACAGATGAGAATATTCTCATATTCTATCTAGGTCAGCAGCTGCCCAAGATACCCAAATATCCTAACATCTACACTTGCTTATTCTATAATAAAAGCAGCTCAATTTCRTCATGGTCCCAACTGAAGGGAGAAAGGAAGAACATGGAAGTATAGTCATCATCTTTCTTCTCCTCTCAGTATAGTCAAATGATTGTGATGATGAACTTCTGGAGATAACATTCCCTTTAATGGGAAGATTGTTGGGGTCACAAGAAAGTGGTGTCTGTTTACACAGACATACAGCATGTGAAAAGAAATAGGATTGTAGAGCTTAATGAAGTCTCGTGAAAAATTATTACATTTACAATCTTTTAAACAGTCATCAGATGTCTGAAGGCAGGTCAGATTTTGTGCTCAAATAAGCAAAAGTTCAGCAGAAGAGTAGTTGGCAAACTTTGACTAAGTTACCTGCAAGTAGTATACCTTTAGTTAGTGCCTAAGTGCTTCAGTCTTTTACATCACCTGTGTAAATTGGAGCTTTTATTTCTAAGATTCCTTACCTCACATTCACTACCTGAATAACTGTCCACTTGGCTATTAACACAACTTTAAAAGCATATATAGCATATAATAGCAATGAACTACAGCTGCAGAAAGCAATATAGTCATGGAACTGAGCTGGAAATCTGTTAGTTGATGTAGCCAGCTTCTGAAGCAAGTACTCCGCATTATCTTATGCGCTTGGGTTATACTAGACCTTAGAAGCATTTGAAAAATTACAAGTAGCGCCAATGTAGTTGTTACCTTGGATCCACTSGTCTGGAAGTATGTAGGTATTACAGCAAGACTGATAAGGATGGAAATGCAGAGAGCTGAAGATAGCTGGATAATATCTGCAGCTGTGAATCAGAGSAGGTTTAGGAAGAAGAAATCAAAGTAGAAGTTATGTAGAGATTTATGAATCATTCTGGAAGGGCTGAGAAAGATTATTGGATGGAGATACATACAGGAAGAAATCAGAGGAGATATCATGATGTGAAGAATGAAAGGTAGTTGAAAAAGCAGATGTTTGGTAATAGTATAATTGATCAGGGATCTCAGCAGATTTTCTACAGAGTCCTAGCTCCAGGGTGAAGCTTTTGTGATAAGATATAAATGACTTTTTAAAAATAGCTGAATGTGCATCTATATTTATTTTTAAAGGCAATCTGTAAAAGTTTGAATATAAAACAATTGAGAAATAAAACAATACAAGCTCACTCTGCTTTTAAAGTTTAATTACGGTAGGTTTTTATTAATGTCTTACCTTGTCTTTATGTAAGTAACTGGAAATCCACATGTAATTGAAAAAATAAGTTGTGAATTTAGCAACCTGACTGAATTCTATTTTTATTCTAGGTGCTGACTCCAGATCCATATTGAAACAGACTCCACGTTATTAAAGGTTAGTGACTTCTTTTTTCAGTTCTCACATCTAGTTTTAAAATAATTATTTATAAGAATGTTTAAGTGATCAGGTGAAAGATAGGAGCTGCTTTTTAACAAAAAAAAGAAAAAAGAAAAAAGAAAAAAGAAAAAAAAACCCATAGTGCAATGGAAAATGTAGCAAAAAGATTAAGACTGTTCAGACTGAACTAAGTCTGAACCCAAGGGATCTCTGCAATATAAAGAAAATAGCGCTAATGCTTCTAATACTTTTTTGTGTGTGAAAATACATCTTTGCAGTTGTTTTGTATACTGCTTCCATTTATTTTAGTTTAACTAACATTCACACAGATCAAACTTAAATTTTTTAGTCAGTGTTAACTAACCTGCTGGAAAAACTAGCCAAGAATCTTGGTTACTCTTTAATTCATTGTTATACAGTCAATTATCTGTCCAGCTGTTTTGTATGCTTCCAAATTTCATTGACATGCCTTTTTCAATACTGTATTATTTAGTACCAGTGAAATAACATATATTGAAGACATGATTCAACCAAAATGCATTCTAATTTTAGAAATACTATGTTTTTGAAGTACATCCGTGGGCCTTGAGTTATTGCTTAATCTCTGAAGAGAGCTAGCTCTTTTGTTCCACTATTTTTTTTCATGTTTTGGGAAGTTGATTTCTATGCTAACAGAGGCATAGGTGCAGCTTATTAATAGAAATTTGTTATTACCATTGCTTGATCAAAGATATGGTCAGAGTTCCTTGAAGTCAGTGGTTGTTTTGCACTTGTATGACACGTGTCGGATAAAGCCCATTTAGATCTTGATTGAGTATAGAATGTGAATCCGCTGCACTCAGTGTCATACAAGAAAGTAAGAGTTTCTATACTTAAAAAACCCCTGAGATTAGGCTCTTATTTTGATTTACAAGTACAAAATGTTAACCTTCTTATGAGCAATATCTGACCAAAAGCTAGTAACTGGCCTTGTGTGGGGATGAGGGAGGACAGTGTGCTTCTCAAACCTGCAGCAGTATATGCTGCCGCAAGTAGACTTTCATAGTCATTCTGTCTTCCGGACTTATAAATGCACTTTATTACGGCTTTGTTTTCATGGGATGAGTGCTTCTGAGCATTTCATTTTCCATCATGAAAGCTGTTTTATCTGAGATGAGGTCTATCAAATCTCCAGCATGCACCTTTTCTTCTTGAGACAGATTTTCCCTGCCTTCGCTACACTGTCCCTCCTGCTCACTTGCTCCAGGTATATGTCATCATACCTTTCTTAGAAATAACCTCGTAATTGGCAGGGCACACGTTGTTATTCTCTCATTAAAGAACTACTGTTTCTTGCTTACTGTTCTGTATAAATCAGCTCATAATCTCGGGGGCAGCTGGATTTACCTGATGCTTTTTGTCTTCATTCAAAATGGCCACCATCRTCTGCTGTTTCTGATTTATAACTGCCCTCAGTAAAGTTGAATAGTACTTGTATTCCTTGGGGTTGTAATTCTATTATAGTATAGGGAGRAGGAAGGAGAAGGTGTGAGAGGGAAAGTTGGAATCAGTAAGAAAGGTGGAAAAAGAATAATAAAAGAACTGAGCAGAAARAAGAACTAAAATGAAGGATGAAAGTGATTACAGAGGAATGGGAGGTGGAAATGCAGGAGTCTCCTGTAGTGGTGTCCAGTTACTGCAGTGGCGGATAGCACTACTTATTCTCCTGCTGTGACAGGGCCCCTGGTGCTAGTGCTGTGAGTATTGTGAGTCTGTGCAGATGCAACAAATCTGACACATTYTGAGACTATCATATTGGGTATGTACAGATCAGCTGCAATATCTATGTACAGTTCTGCACTCATCACTTTTTCCAAGGGAAGAAAGCTGGTCATAAAGTGGCTKTCTCCCACACTGCTGTTCCTGAGCTCTTTAGATGCAAACAGAGAGCAGGCCGCATAGTAAGTGACTAGTTCTGATCACTATCTTTTGGCGGTGCCTGTCATGTAAAATGCCAGAGAGGTTGTGTGCAACGCAGAGCAGTTACAATGCAACGTTGCTGCCTCCCTTTTTACTGTGACCTTATGGAGTGACTCAGGCTCATCTGGGATCTGCCAGTCAGTTGTGTCTGGTTTGTGGCTGGGAGAGATGAAGCCATGCCGTGCGCTCATGGAGGGTGATCTCTAGCAGGGCTCAGCACTAAAAAGGCAGACTATTCAGCTGCAGACAACCAGTGCAAGGTGTCCTTTGTGCACCTTTCATATGATCTGGTTGAGAGYGATGTTTCCATCATATGACTGAGCATGATGAATCTCATCTATTGGAAGAAAGAACTGAGAGGCAAGCATATTACTGACATTCAAATGGTATTCAGCAGTGGTATTGGTGTTGTGTTACATTTTGTTAATTACCGTGTAAGCTGTAGAACCTCATCCAACAAAGCTTTTTGAATGATAGTATAAGCAAATTAAATGCTTGTACATTCAACAGTAATGCTTCCCACACAGTTGTACTTTTGAGGCTAAATATGGTCTCTTCCCATTAAACATTGTAATGTCTTAGAAAGTAAAAGAGTTAGATCTATATTGGATATAACTATTGGTTCAAACTAATTAYTTCTTGACAATCTTGCAGAATTTATTTTGAATATGTTAGAATGAGTAGAAGCAGTTTAAATCAACATTTTACTGGAAAGGCCTTAATAGAGTATGTTTTATTTATTGTACATTAATTTCTGTAACTGTACAGCTGCCCTTTATATAGAAAGCATTATTTTTGTATTACTGAAGTATTTTAAGAGCTRTGCTCTTGGTAAAGGCATAAACAAAGCACAAAGGCCAGTCTTGTTTTCTGCATAGTAGATTTGTTGTTGAAGAGTTTGTGCCAGCCAGTACAGAGAGTGCAATCGTGTCTTATTCCTCTCAAGAGAGATGAATTACTCAACTGCCTCAACTCCTGCTGTTTTACATTCTTATCCTTGAATTATATTGTTGAAGTGGTCTACCATTCTTTGCTGAGCAGCTTGTGAAGAGAAAATGCTTTTCTAGTGTAACTGGCAGAAGTATAAGTAYATAGCATTGCCTTCTCCATGAAAAGTCTTCACCTGTGAACTGTTCTGGATCTGTACCAGCTATCCCAACAATGTATTACTTATCCCTTTGATTTTTTTTAAGAAAACCAACAGATTTTTTTTAAACAGCTCTTTTTCAACAAACAGCATCACACACAGCCGTGTCTATTAACAATATTGCAAATTTGCAGTGACTTTTATCTATTGATATGTTTTGATGCTGAAGGTAATCTATCTTGCTATTTTTCTGTTCAGGAAATTTTTTCAAATACTCTAATTTACTGCTTAGTACAATAGGAACTGTGAAAAGATGAGATACTTCCACATAAGATCACTTGATTCAAGCGGATTTACATCTTCTRCTATAACTCAATCTACTTTGAAGTAGATAGTATTGTGTGCCTTGTACAAAGAAGTTTTTTTAAGTTTGTGTTTCCAGCTAAGTAGACGTTCTAATGTACCCACTGCAGGTTCTTTTTGGCATGTCTTGGTATTATTGCAATATAGGCCTGACCCCTTGGGGTTGAAATGGGACTGACATGCTACTAAAAGGCTCATACTGATGCCACTGCCACTTGTGATAAAAATCTTTGATTTTGGTAGGAACAATATTGACCTGTATGCTTATCTTTATCAAAGCATTGAATGGAAGCACTAGCAAGCTAACAGTAAACACTGAGGGATAGATACGCAAAATATTTAGTTGATGTTGAACAAAGAATTGCTTACCAGTCTGAGTCACAAAACCTGAAACATGTTGGAGGAAACAAAGTTTAACAGAGACTCTGTATTCAAGTCCCCAGAATTCCTAGACCTTCATTTCTGAAGAGAAATGAAACAGRTATTTTGCTCAAAGAAAATACTTACAGCATAAACAACATAATTTATTTTAGGCATTGTAGATTATGTAGATTATCTGATGATCTCTGCGGATGATCAGAAGTTTCATTTGCTCATAATGTTACCCATGTTTACTTGTCAATACGGTGTGCTCTAYAGCCAGAGCCAGTTTAAAGATTCTTATCCAAATATTTGTTCATACGGCTTTTAGTATTAAAATTGGARTTGATTCACAGGTATAATTTATTTTCTTGAGTAGGGAAAGGAAAGGGACTATATCAGACACTTATATCACAGGTGAGTTGAAAGCTATTTGAATCACAGAATCACAGAATGGTTGAGGTTGGAAGGGACCTCTGCAGATCATCTAGTCCAACCCCTCTGCTCAAGCAGGGTCACCTAGAGCACATTGCATAGGATCACATCTGGGCAGGTTTTGAATATCTCCAGAGAACAAGGCTTCACAATCTCTCTGGGCAACCTGTTCCAGTACTCTGTCACTCTCACAGGGAAGATGTTTTTCCTCATGTGGTTCAGTTTGTACCTGTTGCCTTGTGTCCTGGCACTGGGCACCACTGAAAAGAGTTCGGCCMCATCCTCTTGACACCCTCTCTTCAGGTATTTGTAGACATTGATAAGATCGCCTCTCAGTCTTCTCAAGGCTAAGCAGGCCCAGCTCTCGGAGCCTTTCCTCTTAAGAGAGATGCTCCAGTGGTCTGATCATCTTCATAGCCCTATKCTGGACTCTCTCCAGTAGCTCCATGTCTCTCTTGTTGTGGGGAGCCCAGAACTGGACACAGGACTCGAGATGAGGCCTCACCAGGGCTGTGTAGAGGGGCAGGATCACCTCCCTCCACCTGCTGGCAACACTCTTCCTAATGCACCCCAGGAGACCGTTGGCCTTYCTGGCCACAAGGGCACATTGCTGGCTCATGGTCAACTTGTCATCCACCAGCACTCCCAGCTCTCTGCAGAGCTGCTTTCCAGCGGGTCAGCCCCCAGCTTGTACTAGTGCAWGGGGTTATTCCTCCCTAGGTGCAGGACTCTGCACTTGTCCTTTTTGAACCTCATGAGGTTCCTCTCTGCCCAGCTCTCCAGCCTGTCCAGGTCTCTCTGAAGACAGAGAAACAAAATCAGACAGAAAGTTTTATATCTTCTTTATCCAACTAATCATTAAGCTCATCTTTTTAACTTTATCTGTAGTCAATGATGAGGATGTTATATGTTATCGCATTGAATATYTGTAATAAAGATATTTTTCTTACTAAAGGAAATTAATTACTCTTAGTTCTTCCAGTTTTCTAATTCMTTTTTACTTCTGATGCATGGCTTTGTAGCACAAAGTAGTGGCTAATTTAATTGGTTATGTAAATTTAGTTGGTTATGTACCTGGAAAGTAACTAACACACAAGTGTTACTTCAAAAAAAAAAAAAAAAAAAAAACCAAAGAAGTTTCTGTTAAACAACAGTTGTGTTTCTATACCACCTTTTTGGCTGTGCCTGTTATTCTTCAGTAGTAGGCTGGACTCCCCATCTTCCAAAGAATATGTGGTGTGCACCAAATGACCTTGCTGGATTCTGGCATTTTAGATATGTGAATCTTTTTACATAGCATCAAAAACAGCTTTTTTTTTTTCATTATAGAGATATGTAAAGCACTAATTATTCATAGATTTTAAGATGGAAAAACAGTCCCTGAACAATGCAACCATAGACCTTTACCTAGTAATTTCTGCAGATACATACAACAATTTGAACTGCATGATTTTTTTCAAAGAGATCCCAGTGAAATGTTCCAGTTGTTGAGTTTCTGCACTATTAAAAACACTCATTGACTATAAAGGGACTCTAGATGAAGAGATCAAAGATTCATATTTACAATACAGACTTTTAATAATGGGTTAGATGTATCTCAGCCTGTGTACATTACATTATACTAAAATATAGGTAGTATTAAATCTATTTTTGTCTGCAAATATTCTTGGAATATGTTATTTCCTCTTAACTTTCTCTTAGAAAAAGTAAATAGGCTGAACTTACTTTAACTGTTGCCTGAGGTAAGTTTCAAGTATCATATAGCAAATACAGCTTTTCTGCAAGCTTTTCTTTACTCTTAAATGTCCTTTTGAGGTTTTGACCCAAGGACTAAACACAGGATACGACTAAACAGTCGTATCAATAACGACTTTGCTGATACCATACTGGTCTTAATTATACCTGATACAAAGGTATAACATGTACTCAAAGAATAATTATGTATTAGTAAATAATTATCCTGCTTATCTCTCCAGCGGTTGTAGTCACCATTTTTGCTAAAAGTTCACACCAAAAGTACATGTTCAGCTAGTTTTCTAGTCACTGTTGAGTTCACTTCAGAGTTTTTCAGGCTCTGATTTAGGAAAGGATAGCAAAAATGTGTTTTCTGATTACAGAGGATTGGTTCAAAATTTGATCTAAATATGAATTTTAAACAGATTCACTAGTGCCTATCTGATTTTTCAGATGGAGTGTAGCAGTTGCTGAGTGACATGTTCTCTGATCCCAACATCTGGGTCAATAATCTCGACTCATAATACTTTGAACATCAGTGTTGTGTTCCATATTTTTTTCTTTCACATGCATACRTGTACCTATGTACACACACGTATGTTCACATGTACACATGAGCAAGTTACAGTCTAGTTGTAGAACTGATTGTGTTTTTTTTTCCTGTCAATAGCAAACTTCAAAGAGCCTCAATAATCTCCTTATAAAGTATTTGGCTAATACACAGTATATGCTGCCAACTATTCTAAGCTTTGAAAGTTTCTCAGAAAGTAACTAGCATGTCCCCTTAAGTGCAGAGCATCACAAATGACATAAAACAGTCAGTGACAAAAACAACATTAAGATTTCAGTGATGACTGCTACATGTAAATTAGCTTAGGAATCACTGTGCTGCAGGTGAAGTAACACAGAGAAATTTGATAATACTTTGGGTAATAGTGTTATGAATTCTGCTTCTGGGTACTCATCAGATGTGGACAGGAGAGAGGCCATCTGCTGTCTACTCTGCACTTCTCTCCAGTGAGAACTATGTTGGCAGCTGATGGGAAAAGCAGGAAAATTCTGTTTTGCCGGCAGTCATGTTGGCTGTTTGTTCTTCCAGGAAATATGCTGTGTTTATGAGTCAGAAAGGTGGTTTCCGCATATGTAGTTGAGATTTGTGTTTGTTGGATCTTCTAATGTAATTGATAGACTTCAGTCCAACATCACCACAAACTCTGATTGATGGGCACTTGTGGAAAGCTAGCCACAAAGTTTCATTTGAGTAGGGGCAAAACAAATTTGCTTAGCCAAAAAAAATAATTAGAAATGATCTTTCMCTGGAGAAGCATGAGGGGCAATGGCCTGCAGGGACTGCTTGTTTGTACTAGAGACAACTTCATTTTGAAATTTCCGTTTATTTCTAGGACTCTGTCAAAAATAGCTATTAAAGTTGTAAAAKTGTGCAAGTTGATGCATGTATACTACTGTCAGATACAAAGTGACAGGTTCTAGATTTTTTTTTTCATTCTTTTCGTTTCCATATACTGTCATTTTTCTTAGATCATTTTTCTGTCTCTTGCGCTTCTCTTCTTTCTGGAGTTAGTAGTCCTACTGAATTCCAGTGCTTATTAACCTCATATTAGAAACAGGATTTTAGCCAGGATCTTTCTTGTCTATCCATGTAGCAGTAATTCTCTTCTTCTTTTAGACTTGCCTAATAAAAGCTTTTTCTCCACATCAGTTCTCTACAGTTTTTATGGGTTCCTATGAGCCTGTTTATACCCTAGCAAAAAATGGCAAATGTAGAAATGCATCTTTTTCAGGTGAAACTAGCTTACGTGCAGAGTAAGCTACCTTTATTATTTATTTTATTATTTATTATTTATCTTTTTTATTATTTATTTATTTATTATTTACTCTTTATTATTCTACCTTTATCCTAAGCTGTTCATGTCTCTGTGAAGATTTTGGCCTTATGAAACATACTACATCCAATGAGGAATTTTTCTGTGCAAAAATTGCTGGAGTGAGGCACTGCTGGTGGCAGGCCCACCTTTTATCCCATCTCTATCAGGTTGACAGGCCCATCATTTATCCTATCTCTCTACCAGGTCAATCCAGGAAAAAAAGAGAACGGCAGCAGATTTCAGGTCATTGCTCTGGGCCACAAGCAATTCTGTAACTTGAAATTGTTCCTCCTTCTGTTTCTTGACAGAACTTGAGGACAAAAATGTTCTAAATGAAAATATTCTTCTGCAGCTGCAACACACATTTGACTCAACAAAGGATTTAGTCTTTAATTAAAAAATAATAAAAAACAGAACAAGGGTGTTTGTTTCATTTTACTGTACTTTAAAAGATTGAGCTTTTTTTGTCATTTAAATATATTCTACCCTAAGAGTAAGCCTGCATGAAAACTGTGGCTTATCTCTGAAATCTACCTATTACTTAGGTTATTGATCTATGCTCCTATTTTGTAGCGGTGTGCATTTTATGTGCGTGTATGTTCTGTATGTGTATGTGCTTTTGTGCCTGCAGCACTATTTACCTTCTGGTCRAATGTAAACCCAGATTCCTTTTATCAGTTTTGCTAGTGAAATTCAGACCAGCAGTATGGAACCAGACTGGTCACATTATTGTATGTTATTGTCTTTGAATATTTGTACACATTATTGAAATTTCAGCCCGATAGTTAAAAAAATTCAAGTGTTACATTAACACATTCACTTAAGTGTATTGCCAGGCTTCAAGTGAGTTATTAGAGTGGATGCTACCAAGCTTCATTAGCTTACTGTCAGTTACTACTGATAACCTACTATCATGAAAATAGTTTTGAGAATCACATTTAAGGTGTACGAGGCAACCGTACACCTTTTACTTTTAAAAGTAAGTGATATTTGTGTAGGTTAGGAATATACCTGTGCAAATTGGTGCTCGTTCTGTGAACATCATCTTTATCACAACCCCTGTTTGACAGCAGACTTTAATTTGACTTTATACATTCATTTTGTAATGGAATTTGCATCCAGCAGCCAAACAGCATCTGGGAGATTGTGACAGAGACACAATGAACGACTCCATGGGTAAAACAAGAAGCGTGTTGCCACAATATTGCTAAACTTTGAATGACTCCTTTCAGAAATCACCAGAGTGGGACTCAGAATGGAAACCTGGAAATTCCCTGTGAGAAGTGCAAAAATGAGAATAGTGTCAGAGGTCTTTTTCAAGGAGGTTTTCTCTGACTGAAAACTAGGCAAATGAAGAGACCGATGTGTCCAAAGTGTTCAGACCAAACCCTGGACTTGTTATTCTTCAGATGTGTAACTAAAAAAAGAATAAAGGATTGTGGGGGGTTTAGGAGGAAAATATTGAAGCAACTTTAGATCTTAAACAGCAGGAATTCAGAGACCTGTCCAAGGCACCAAAACCAGAGTATGGTCTTGGAGAGTGCTTGAAAGAGACAGAATTAGGGTGGATAAGGCTGGAATCTTGTCTGTCCCTTTTTAATCCAAGGGGCTACTAAAACTTGTTTATTTTCATGATAAAACTAAAGAAGTAAGTGAAACCCATAAAGGAGCTAGTTACAGAATAACTAGTATCATGAGTTTCTGAGTTGGCTTGTGAAAAACTCTGGTTCAACTCCATGTTCTGTCTGATTTAGGCAGGGTCTTGAGACTGTGTTCAGATGCAGCTGTAGTAGAAACAGCAATCAGTTTTTACTTGGACTGAAGTCTCAGAAGCGTGTGAGCCCTGAAACTCACAGAACGGTCAGAAGTATCCAGTCACCTGTTCAGACTGGTTTCTGTTTAGACATGGATCTAGAATTAAAAAATAAAAAAGACTACTTTGAGGGTCTTATTTTCTACTTTATTTCTGCTTTTTATGTAGTTACATATGCATATGTTATATATAAACGTATAGCGTGGAGGTTGTATACAAAATTCAAAATATACATTTTAAAGTATTCTTTTAATATATTTTAATTATATTTTGATAGGCATTTCTGTTGTATGCATGAGCAAATGTAATAACTGTCAAAATCTTCATAGACTTTGTGTTGCTAGCACTGTTAATACAATGTAGTTTGAATTTAGGGTAGTATTTTCACCTGTTTCCTGAGGAAGTAAGGTTTATGCAGTCACTTTCTGTCTGTCAGTCCTCTCTGCTAGGTTTGGACTGCTGAGTTAGTTCCCACAGCATGGGAAAGAAGGATATGAGTCTTGAAGGTAATTAAGTTCTTACAAGTTCCATGATATTAGTGGCTCAGTAAAGGGGAAAAGCCCCAATCAGTGCCCCACTGAGTGGAGAGCTGTTAAATATTCTCTTTGGCAGTGATTGACATATACGTACCTTCAGGCTAAGCACAGCAGGTGCTGTCTCCTGCCCAGAAGAGATGTCAGAAAGTAAGTGCAATGAGGAGAGAAGGGGTTTTTTTTTGGATAAGGAGTGAGAGAAAAATTGGACACAAGCCTGCAGGAAATCAGATTTCACTACATCAGTCAGTCATAAAACAACTCATTATGTTATTTTTCATTTGAGGAAGTGTTCATATTTATTTTTTAGTTTCAAAATGATTTAATTACTGAATTCACCAAATGCACAATTTTCAGAATAAGATAACTCTGAGATGAGAATGAGTGGGATATTGAATTTTATATAGTATGTTTAATACAGCTAAAGCCTTTTTGCTTCATACTTTAGAATTATTAGCTATAAGCCATTTTTTGGTTTTGCTCTCTGACACTAGTCTGAGTTGCAGCCTCAGAAATCTTTTTCATGTTCCCTTGAACAGGTTTGCAATCACTGCAGCATGGTAAACGTGTAACTTCAGAAGGCTGTTTTTGAACAAGCAGGTTTTAGTATGGAGTTGCAATGTAGTTAAATATGTAGCTTTTGGTAATATTCTAAGAGCTAGTAATTTATGTTCTTATTCCATTAATACTAATATATTTACTTACTATTTTGTGACAAAAGGACTTGAGTATTATAAATAATTGCTAAAACCAAACAAAGCATAAAATTAGTTCAGAAGTCTTGCTTTTGTAAAACCCTCAATGGCCTAGGGCATCTAACAAACCAGAACAAAGAACAGCGGCAACAAAAATCAAATAATGTGCTTTCCACAGCCTGAGTGAACAAAAAAGCCTTTCAGTGTGATGTAGAGTTTGTCAAATTTGGCTTCTGATAGGCAGGCAGAGATGCAGTTTCCAGAAGTGGTGAGTCACAGCTGTGACCTGCGACTGGCCTGCAGTTGCCTATTTGAGTCACTAGTGTGCTAGACAACTCAACAGACTACTGGTGGTAAGATGTAGGATGCAGAAAGACTGTTACTACACCTGAACATGAATTACCTGGAATAAAAATAGGAATACTTAAATAGGAAGAACAAGAGGAGCAAAACCAAACAAAAGTAAATTACATGGCTGTATATAGGCAATTGAATTTGAATGTTGTCAAATGGAAGTTAAGACGTACTGGGAAGATTAGTTTGAGCTAGTAGTGTCCATTGCTTTCTTTCGTTACCAGTCATTACAGAGAGCTAGGGACCATTTTAGACAACTCAATACAAAAATTGTTTAACAGAGAAAAAAGAGGGGGAGAAGGAGAGGAAGTAAAGAAGTGTTATCATTCAGGTCTCATCTCAAATTATGACACAGCTGGAGTGTGACATAGAGCATCAGCATAATCATACGATACGGACAGTCCTTTGTGTGATCCAGTTGTTGCAACACTTGTCTTTCCTAATAGCCATTCAAGCCTTATTTTTGCTATCCTGCTCTCTTCTTTCCTAGCTTGAATTGTATGAGCCAGCCTATGCAATGCCATGGCACGTTTGAGACATCTTATACATTTGCACTCCCAGTATATATGCCAGAAAGACTGTTTTATTATTGTAGGGCAGGAACCACAGCAATTACTCCTGTCTCTCAACAGGGTGGGCACAACTGTATTGCTTCTCATTCCAGAGCTAATTAAGTATGTCTGTATAATCCTGCACAGGATGGCATAAAGATAAAATTTATGATCTAGACTATCACTCTGTTTTCTTTTGTAAAGTGTTTGCCTCAAGTTTGGGAGCTATTTAGAAGTGCATATAATTAACGAAATGTGTTCGGCAGCATTTTGGTTTGGGGATATTTTTTGCTTTTTATACTTGTTTTCTGAATCCTCTAAGATTAACCTTCAGTCTGAATGAGTCAGGCAGCCCATTTGCCTTCCACCAGCATTGCAATTTGTAGTCCAGAACTCAAATACAATTTGTTTTAATACAGTTAATGATATTTGAAGTCATATTTTCTAGTGCTAAATGGGTTAAATTTAGTAGAGTTGAAACATCATGCAACATGTAAACAGTAAAATGCCGCTTACATTTTTTCTCAATTTCTTGGCTCTTGCTTATGATATCTTTTTTCTATGGTTCTTACATGTTCCTTCAGATAAATAACAGATAGGAGAAAATGGCATGATTTGAGATTAAAGGTGTTTAATAGAAGACTGAAACCCATAGGCATTGCTTTAGTAACAGTAGTAATCGGAGCATGAAGGTAGTTATGAAGGCTAATAAAAAAAGGATGTTACAGAAATACATAGAGGGTAGTGATATGGGAAATGGGCACCTATCTGAGTGGTATGTGCGCTGGTGTAGAATCTAGTGTTAGCTGGCTGTTAATGCAGAATAATAGGGAGGTAAGAATCTTTAATTGTAATTTGTTAGGTAACATTTTAAAAGTTTCTGGAAAGTGGACATAGCATTTGAAATATGATTTTATGTGAAACTTTTTATCTCATGCTTCATTCCTCTTTGTGCTGATTTCAGTTAGAAGGAAAAGTTGCTATCTGGCATAGTACAAGCGAGGGCTAAGTGGTATAGGCAGAGGTTTAGTTATCAGATACTGGTGATGAATTTATTTGACTCAATATATATATATAAAAACTTTAAATATCTATATACCCATGTCTACAGAGAATAACAGTGGTCTGAAATAAGAACAAAAGTAACTCTTAAAAAAGTAAAATCAAAAGATGGTCAGATGTTTAAAAGAAATATAATAAGAAATAGAAAAATGTAAAGAAATAGGAAGAAAATAATTCATGTTTTTCTCAAACACTGCAGAAAATCAGTTTCTTTTGATTGTTCATAATTCATTCTGCCGTAGTTAAATCAAGTTTAATAATTTAAACAAAAGTTTGAAGAAATTCTTCCTTAACCACAACTATTTTCGCTGGATGATATATGCTTCACATATGGCCTCCTAAGAAAGTACTTTGTCTACATTTCAGGCTGAATACCATAATTGTTTGTTAAACATTTGATGGGCTGAAGAAGGTCTTTGGTCAAAATAGAACGTGCTTCTGGAAGGGATTCAAAAGAGGGGCACTGCTACTTTTAAGTAGAGAGATAGCTTTCAGGAACCTTGAAAAACTTGCAGCCTTAGATATGGCCTGTCTTCATCAGGTAAGATAACAAGGACTGGAGCCAGAAGCAGGCAGAATCCCTTCCACAAAAGACTACAGAATCTTGGCGGTTTTTTTGTCCATAACTATTGTGATCAGCTCCTACCCACTCCAAAAGTCTTTGTATCTGAAGGAGCTTGTGTAAGTGTTCTGGAAAGATTTTATGGATTACTATTTTTAATGCTTTTACTTGATTTTTCCCATTATGGGCTTAACAAAGCCAAGATTGTCTTAATTTAAGCATGTCGGTCTTGTTGAAATCCACTTGGCCATTTTCATGATGAGAATTAGCATTTTTAAAGTGCTTTGCTGGATCAGGGCCTAGATGATTGTTATCTTTTTCAAATGAGCATTTTAAAGCTTCCTTGATCATAATAATATGGGAATTGTACCAGTAATTATTAATTAATAGTATTCCTTTGTAAATTCTGCTATGAATCTAGCTATATATAAGAATGAGCCTTAGTTTCAGTGTTTCTTAAAATGTACTTTAGCAATCTTAATGCAATTTATTTACTTTCTTGCCTATTGATAATACATTTCTTTTATTATTATTTCTTATAAAGGCACATCCTTTGAGACCTGTAGGTGGAATGTTTTGATAACATGTGATTAGATGATGAATCCTCAAAACATCTCTGTGGAGAAGAATGTGACAATCTTAGTTGATTTTTAAAAAATTACCCTTTTAAAAAGGAAAATCTCTTGTTTTTCAAATCTAAGAAGGAGAGCAGCAGAGATTTAGGGACCTAAATAAGAACCTTAAATCTAGGTCCATGTGTCAGTAAAAAAGAGAATTTGTGAATAAGAATGACATTAGCAAGTGACAAAAGTCCTGGTCATTTTGACAAGCTCTTCCTACTTTTCTGAAAGCATTTCTATCTACATTTATTAGAGACAGATATTAAAAAACTGCAGCACTAATCTCCTTGATCCTCCCTGGTGAGTTATGCATTGTTTTATCTTAATCCCAGTTTTGATGAACGTGCTCAGGAAGAGCCTCTGCTGAGGTACAGCAGGTGTCTGTTGCTGTCGGTGGTGATTTTGAATTCAGGAGCAGTTCAGGATAGGGCATATTCTGTTCATTTGCAACTGCATATACGGAAATGCTATTTGATATATTTTTTAATATCCTCAATATCAGGGGAATTGTAGTGAAACTTCTGGACATCAGCACCCAGGAAAACTCATCTTGTTTCCTCTTTCAGTGGCGACATGGAGCAGAAGAGCTTTTTCCTGGCAGCAGCTTCCAATAAAGCACAAGTCCTAAGTGCCTTTTGTGTTTTATGCTGATCACAAGTTGTACCTCTTAGTTTCTTATACTAACACTGCTACTAATGCAGGAAGGATTTGCATCCAAGAGGAAAAACTTGATATTGTGACTTAATGGAAGCTGGGAAGGGTATGGAGAATGTGACTGGAGTCACATATGAAGTAAATGGTGTGTGTAATAGCACCATGCATAGACTAAAGAGACCAGTGAATAGGGGTGAATGGAGAACCACAGAAAATGGAGATGCTGCAAGATTTTTGTTTCTTTTTATTTGATTCTTTTCCTTTTTTTTTTTTTTTTTTTTTTTTTTTTTTTGGCATAGTAATGAGAGAAGTCTGAATTTTTAAAGGAAAAATCATGAATATGACTTGGGTTGGTTGAAGGGCAAAGGCTACCACAGAACAATATCAGAACTATTTATATTGCTCTGTGCCCAGATAGTTTTAAAAAATATTCTTTTAAAATTAACACTTCAGGTATTTTTGTTATTTATTTTTCAAGTATCTTGTAGCATTGTACTGAAATTCATAGAAGCCAGGCATCTTCTTCAGTCCACCTCTAGTGTTTTTGTTCTTTTGTATTCCTCACGTTGTGACAGATTAAAACTTTTTTCCATATCATCTTTCTGACAAGTCCAATACAGCAGAAACTTGGTATTGTTTATTAGTTTCCTCTGACATCAGTTTCATGTTTCTTTTCTCGTATGAGACTAACTATGTATCAAACTAAACAAACCATCAAACATACTTATCTGTTGAGAAGTGRTCTGTGGTAACAGTATGGTGGACTAAGAAGCCACAGACTTTTTCATAACACACATATGTAACAAGTGTTGTTCAGAGAACTGAGGTAATATAACCTTATCTTTTTCCCATATGATGAAATACTCAGATGCTCCAAAAGGCTTTTAATACTGAAGACAGGTTTTATTAGAATACAACTTAATAAGCTGCAACATGTAAATCTTTAAATAGGGAAAGCTGTAGGTACAATAAGTTAAAATAAAAGACTTCAAAAATGAATCATTTCCTCTGTATCTGTGTAGAGGTAGCTTTTTTTCCAGCTATGTGTAGTGGTGCAAACTGCATACAGTCCTCTCCGGTTGTCCCTCTCTGTGTAACTACTAACAATTGGCAGCAGACCTACTCCTTACCACAAGCATGTCCCTGATCCTCTTAGATGTTTCCTACTTGCCTTGCAGCTGGAGGCTCCCTGCTTCCTGTATCTCTCCCTACTGTCTAACATCCTACTGCATGTAGAAGCTGCTTCTGGTTGAGTGAGCGCAGGGGAGAAAGATTTTACTAGGAACGCAGGGGTACTGTGTGCGTTTGCTCAGCTCAGGAAGCAAAGCTCTTGGAGAAGTCACACTCCTTCCCTCTGAGGATTTCTGCTGCACACACAAGGCCAGCATAAACACATGATCTTGCTGCCCCTACTCTGCAACACCCTGTTGTGCAAATGTGGACATTGTTATACCGAAAAGATAAAAATTAAATTGTCATACTATCCCTCAGAGCACATACATACTTCTATGGCAGTAGAGGTGGAGACAGAGGAGAAGATGATGCCTTGCTTATCAGAGAGTTAGGGTTTGTTTTTGATAGCCTGTGTTGTCCTTTGCCCGGGATGTCCCTTACTCAGGTTCATTTTTTCAGAACAACATAGTCACCGCCCATGATACAATACAATATTTATTGCTTAATGGTGTAAACACACCCCCTCCATCTAGATTTAGATAGGCATGTCCTACTAGAAATTCTTACTATGTGTCCCTCAGTAGCTGCAATTGAAGTCATACTGTTTTTTTTAAGGAAAAGACCCATGGCATTTGCTGATATTTCAGCTTGTTTTTATGGAGGTAGCTAATGTCCTTGAATGTCTTTGAGATAAAACATTAACTAACTACTAAGAAACGAAAGTTTCCCTGGAGTTCCACAACCTTGTAGTAGTGCTTAAGATATCAGAAATTACCTATATCTCTGAGGTAGGATTTGAAACTATAGGTGAAAAAACGTTCTCCGTATCCTAGCTACATCTTTTAAGTTTGAAGTTCATTTAAATGTCATCAATTTGTGCTCCATGTTTTGTACAGCATATAAAAGATGAGCAATTTTGTTTCGTATTAGGAAATGAGAGCAACACTCCAGTAAGAGACATCTAGCAAATTCTGTGCTGCTATCACAAAAGATTGCTAACTTTCTAAGAGGTGATAACATACCAACAGTGTGGAAATACTGTGGTAAGACCATAAATGAATTGGCCAGGAGAATCCTGTTCTTCTTTGTTGTCAGGTTATCTTAGGACATTACTCAGTCTGATAGAGATGAAACCTTCTGCATTCTTTATTGGCAGGATGTACACTGTAAACAGGGTGAAGAGATAGAACATGGCCAGCTCTTAACTTGAAGAATAACTTCTATTTTTTTCATCTTTAGCGAGCACTAAATACAATCATATTTCATTATGTAATGGATAAATTCTGTTCTTTATTTTTAAAATTGTATGCTGAGAGTTCTCTTATTTTAGAACACAGTAAGTACATCCTCATGCTTGAAAAGGTTAATACTTATTATGTGAATTCAGTGAAACTTCTTTATAATGAAACTGTTACAGAACAGTTGGGCTGCATCAGTCAAATTTAGTCAAATCTTAAGCRCCAGATGGTATATTTGCAGTTGTGTTTCGGGATATGATCACAGATTCATTATCTGTCAGTAGTGGTAGCTTGTACTGCTGTTGTAAATAAAAGCTTTACGTACAGAAAGGAGCCCATCACTTTGGAAACCCTAAAAATTGTAGCTCCAAGTATACAATTAAGTTAACATATAAAAATGCTATCTTCTCATGTTCCCTAGAACTTAAGATCTTCATCTGGGATAACTGAAAGGCTTGTTTCTATTTGCTATATTGATACAGATTGTGCTTTTTATTAATGTTGCTACACATCTTCACAGACAGATTAGAGTGGGTTACTAGAGATAGTCCCTTAAGGTATTCATCACATCTTCCTTTTCTTTGAAATATGTTGGGCTTTTTCCTCAGAAAAGCTAGTCTCTGTTGCTTGTTAGTAATTTATAAATAACTGTTTTTTAATAATATTGAAGACCCAAATAGTTAATTTTCAATTATTTGCCTGAATAGTTTGATGGAAAGCTATAAAAAAGGTGTTATTGCAACTGCTACTTCTTGCTGTCTTTTAGCATATGTATTACATAAGGCATGGTAGTTAGTCTTATACGGTATAATAGTTTACATGAAAAGTATTCCCCATATTTGTCAAGGTGCAGCTGCTCCTTTCCGCAGCCCTCAGTAATTGAAATGAGCAGTTTGGAAGTTTTCTTTAATTCCCATTCACAGGACTTTTTATATTGCAGTGAAGTTACATGAGTATCTATCTCTAAATGTAGGTTGTAGTTCTTTAGGCATCTCATAATTTTCCTTAAAGAAGCTTTGATCTTGGAGCTATGGCAGAAAAAAAAACCTACCAGTGAGTAGAACTAGTTAATTTACTCTAAATTGGTTAAAGTTTTTTTTCTATTTGTCAAATGGTTCACGTAGTTTTTGTTTATTAAAAAGATAAATGTTTTTATTTCTGTACATAAGATCTATGTATATGATATGTCATTTAGATTAATGTTTGTTTTCTGGTGCTCCTTGATTTTCTACAACTAAAATCAAATAAACTGTGCAGTGTTAGTCATTTGACTAAAAAGTACTTTTTTTCCAAAAAATAGATGACACTCCCTCAAAGCTTATTTTTGTTATTTACATGCTTAGTAATACTTATTTGTAAATAAGTAACACTTATTAGTATTACTTATAAGTAATGCTTATTTGAAAATAATGTTTCCCTCAGGACTTTTTGATATTTACGATACTTTTTTGCTGAAATAAAGAGTGCATAAGAAAAAAAAAGATAAGTTTATGCAGAATTACAGTTTTGGATGGAGGAGTAATTCTGAAAGCCATATAAAACAATTACATTGCTATAGATTACAGCATAAGAATTAAAGGAAGGAATGTATCCAGATTTTAAGCAATTTGCAATCCTGGTTTGGCTTGCTTTTAGATTTTTCCCCAAAGTGATAAAATTTGCAGATTTCATTGATTCCGCACTAGATTCTCACTGACAAGCAAGACTTCTCTTTCCTATTTACATTACATGCTAGACTCTTTCCCCTGCAATGGAAGATGTATATTTAAAACTATTAATTTTGTATTTTCTGTGTGTTTGCAGTTAGTAGTTTTTCATAGAGCGTTTCTGATGAGAGAAGGGGATTATAAACATGAGCTGGACTAGAAATGGATATTACTTAGGGAAAGATCCTTCCTAGGAGAACCTGAATATCTGATTTGGTGGTTAGCTGGAGAAAAATAGTGTTTCAGAAGCCAAAAAGAACTACTTTTGTCATCTGTATTTGTATGCTTATATTCTTTCTAGTCAGAAAGGACTAATGGTGTCTGGTGTGTGATGGAGTATCTGTTCATTCAGAGAACTGTGAATAAATGGAGATAACATTCAAAAGCCATGCTGTGGTGAAGATGAGAGGGTTGGATGCTGGTGGTGAGCAGAAGAGATTGCTGATTGGCACTGACAGCTCAGCCTGCTGGTGTCAGGAAAGGAGGAGGCTTTCTGTTTATTTTATGTTACTTTTCCTCCTTTACTGACAAGATGCTGATCTAAACTGACCTGCATTTGAAAATGCTGGGTGGTACGGACTGGCAAGTATGTTTGACATGAAGATAAAAATTAACTACTGGTCTTCCACCTCAGTTTTATTGTCATTTACATGCAACCAAATACTGTCCCATAGTGTGTACCAGGGGCCACACTGACATTTCTTTCATTCAAAAGTGTAGTGTGACATGTAGAGCTAGCAGGGAATGAAGAAAAAGTAGGCAAGCAAATCATTAATTTCTTTTCATGTTCAGTGGGTTATTGTGAGAGAAAACATTTTTTCTCCATCAGTAAGATCAGCAGAAGAAAAACTCTTCTGTTTACTCTTTATTAAGAGTGTTAATTTGCTGCAGGCAGTGTAAATTGGTATCTTGAAGATTTGTCATCCAAAACACTTCATCAGAGCACCAGGTTTTTACTTGGGCCTGTAGGATCTTGCTTAATGGCTAAGTTGCTCCTTATATTTCTGAAGTTGATTGAGTACATGGGGCCTCATCTTTGCAGGCCCAGGCTGGAAGTCAGAAGAGCTATGTGCTGCAGTGAGGCTAGGGGGAGAGCGGGCATGCGGCTACTATCTGTGATTTCAGTCTCTCCGTTCTGACATCCGCTACTTCTCTGAAGATGTCAGGAACATTTTATAAGTAAAAGAATTCATTGCCATGGCTGCCTGGAAGCAGGAGACAGAAGAAAATAAACTATGTTACAGTCAGTTCTGTAACCTTGCATCCTTTTTGCTCCTCTCCCTATTGACCACTCTCTATTTTAAGCTCTGCCTTGTCTCTTATTCTGTTGACTTACATCCAGGCTGCTTTTGAGTCTTTTCTGTTATTCATCTGCACTTTTTCTTACCACACCTGCCTCCCTCTGTTAGTGCTCTCACTTTTTAACTCACACATTTGCCCGCTTGTCCTCACCTGCTCAGTTAGCCTTCCTCACTTACCATTCTGCTGATGTCATCGACATTTTTGGTAAGGTTCTCAATTTCACACTCCTTCCATAGCTTCTATTTTCATAGCTTAAGACCATTCCATCTCAAAATAGGTATCAGCACCCTGAGTGCACCAATAGCCTCCGGTGCTTCCTGTATTTGAGAACAGCTTTGGTATGGTGGAGCTGTGTAGCCTTGGATCAGATATGGATGACAACTGTGAGAAACCTTCTCAGGGGTCTCCTCCACTTCCTCTGGGAGCTGTTTCTAGGGGCAGACCCTGCCCTAGGTCCTTGTTTGAGATGTGTTTCAGCTATGCTTTTGTCAGGCCAGGTACCTTGCTGCTCCTGCCCTTGCCGCTCTGCCTTGACTGGACCTGGTGCCTGCCCCCTCACTCACCAGCCTTCTCTGGTGGTCCAAACTCTCAGCCACCCCTGGTTATTGCCAGCCCTGATCTACTCTGCTTGTTCAGGAGCTGCACCCCCGGTGTGCACAGCGTGAGGACACTGCCCGGCCCTGCTGTCACCCTTGGCTCCCATCTCTCCTGCCCTTTCGAAGCAGCCCTCTCCTGCTACTCTGAGGCTGCAGATCCCTTTTCTCCTCAGAGTGACCCCAGCATGATCTTTGGATGCAACAGTTTGTCTCTTTTTTGTATGACACACTGCTTGTAGATAAAGCATTTCAGTCAGCTGGAAACATTCATTGGCTTGAACTGCACACTTAAAGAGCTGGCAACTGTTAATATGTTGCTATGCTATGTGCAGGCAGTAGGCTTGAATTTCTTCTCGCACTAAAGGATATTCTGCTTTTTTTTTTTTTTTCTAGTTTTCACCAAAACACATCATTCATTTGATTCCTTCAGTGTTCTCTGAATTCTTCTGACTCTTTGGATGAGAATATCGTAGGTCTGGCTTCAAAGCCAGGCAGCCCAACAGGGAATGGCTACTGGGTCAGGTATAATGGCTTTGTTTATCCAGTAATGTGAGTTGTTAGGGTGATGAATGAGGACCAATACTATGGTGAAGAAGACACTGAAAGAAGATAGTTCTTTGCTAATGATGGATAGAAAAATCAATTCAGAGGTCAGAAACGTCAGAGAAACTATTTACATAAGAGTACAAAGCAAGCATTGAAGAGGATGTAGGAGAAGATCAGATCAGACAGACCATGTTTGCTGAGTACAAGAACTCAAAACTTTTGCAGAGGTCCAGATGCTGTAGGGGCCTTGGACTGTAGGCTCAAGAAGAATGATGCAATCAGAAAATTAGGTGAAGAAAAGAACCGAAGSAAAGTGTTTTCATGTCGGTTTTATGGACAGTCTAGAGGGATATACTCTCAGTCATGCTGTACTTTATGCTAGTTTTAGAGCAGTAGCAATCTGAAGTAAATCATTCTGTAAGTGTGGGAAAGTGTTTGAAGGGAAGTGTTGCATGTAAACTTGGATACAGACTTTGTTGCCGTTTGTAGCCAAAGCTACAAACATGAAATATTAGTCTTTCCAGCTCTGTATGTGTAGCTACTTCTTGAAAGGCAAATGACATTTTAAGTAACATCTCCTTRTATTGATGATCTCCATAGAAGGGAAAAAAAGGCTTAATGTTTATATRGAACATATACACAGTAGCATTTTCCTCAGTATACAATCTCTTTAACACCTGAAGTGCGGCAGATACTTCACAATACAGAACAAAATACTTGTAAAATAGTCTAAATATATGTAAATAGTATAAAATGCTTGTAAAATAGTATAAATATACATATTAGACTATAGTCTGTTGTAATAATAACTGTACTGTCATGTTATATGTATTTTATATATATGTATTATATAAGATGTTTACTAGATTATGTGATATACTAAAACTATAATATATCATATGATATAGTATATATTGTGTGGATGTGATTATTTTTGCAGAAAATTTAAATGATTATATTAAATGTATTGATTGCTTAAGAAAGATGATTAAAGAAGGCATTTTAATATGATTAATATCTTTGATATCTTTGATATCTGTGAACACTGACATAATTAATAAAGCAGAACATTCACTTCTTTTATGGGGAGCATGTCTTAAGTATGGGTAGCAAAGTGCTCCATACAGGAGCAAAATTAYGCTTTCAGCCTGAACGACTGAGCTAACATGACTTCTCTCAGCCTCATATGTGTTCTCAACAGGAACTGTAGGCTTRCACAAATTCTGTTCCTGACTCTTCTGATTTTATTAGATAACCCCTGTTAGAKTCCCAATCTGCTTAGTGCTGTATGCCCTTCAGAACCGTTGATTAGTAGCCATAGTCATCAACCAGAGAAGTTATTCATTTGAATGACATCCAGAGTGACAGTTAGATTAGGATGAGGAAGTGTCAAAGAAGCCAAAACTTTAAAAATAAGAACTTCAATCTCCTGACCATAAAAAATGGTTGACATATCAGGAAGAATGAAGAGTGAGCTTAGTTCCTACAATCTGGATAAATGCAAATACTAAAGATTTCAGAGTTGTTAACTTTGAATGCAAAAGGTAAACTCGGTAGGAAATGAACAGAGGAACTCCATTCAGTAGTTTCAAAACTACGTAGAGCTGGAAGAAAAGAGGAAGATGTATTGGTGTCTGCAGAAGTGAATGAGGTTAAGAAAATGACAAAGGAATGTGAAAGGAAAAAAAGCGAGAGGTGAATAAGTAATAAGGTGAAGCAGGCAAGGATGGGGAAATGAGGGCTTGTGAGGGAAATCATGAAACTGAAATGGCTGTGGCTCTGAGTTTGGTGGAACATACAGGAGAACTGAGGGCAAACATTGTGTATTTCCATGATGGAGTAGGGGAAGGGAAGAGAAAGCAAAGTAAAAGAAAATCACATTGCTATTTTGTCAGATTTATGGTGGAAAAATGGGCGTGCAAGAAGAGAAACAGAGAGGAAGGATTGAGAAATGGAGTCAAGGAGGAGACAGTCATTATGGATGTGATAGTTAAACAAATAGGAGAAACAGTTATTTAGTTAGAAAAAGTAAATGAGGACAGAATTTGTTGTGAAGGAATAAAGCATTTTCTCRGGATAAGATCAGGAGCAGAAGAAACAGATGTTGATGAGGAACCAAGGCTGATGTTGGACTACTGGAAGGGAGAACAACAAAAGAATAACGGAAAGAGGTGCATTAAACTTAATAGGATTTGAACAACCAGTTAGTGGAAGAAAATGAAGATTTGCAGTGCATCTTCAGGAAATGGCTGCACTGATGGCTTTGTGTTCTCAGAATATACTCTGTTAGAAATGTAATCCTGAGATTGAGAGGACCTGACAGTACTCAGTATAGCACATCTTAAAACCTAGACCCATAAGCAGTTTCCCATTTCAAACTGGGTAGAAGGTTCCAAAGTTTGGAATTTTTACTTTGAAAGAGTAATGTACTGTGACAGCTGGGAGGCTAGATGTAGTGTACTGAAACTAGTGCTCATAATGAAGCATATATCTTTGCATTTGTGCCTGTGAGCTTCTGCCTTCCTTCTAGACATAATATACATGTGATCACCTGATGTGATCTGTTGTATGCTTTTTGTTTATATTAGAAGCCTGGAACCAGACTAATAAAGCAAGGGGAGTAGGGCATTTTCATAACACGTTTTTCATCACTGGCAAATCAGGGAATGCTAAAAATTAAAGAAAAATAGATACATATACTGTTCTGTCAACAGAGATTGTCTGATTTCTTTGGTGTATGTACTTAACATAGTGAACCTTTAGGCAGCAGTTTAATATAAATAAAATGCATCTGTAACAAACATACATACTTGTGTTTGCTTTTAACAATAACTTTAACAAAGCACTAATTTGCCCAGTTTTTAGACTTTATCCATCTGGATGGTAAGAGCCTCTTTATCTTTGTGATATTCCAAAGAAAGTGGCACTGATTTCTTTTTATTGTCTATGCTTATTGTGAAGTCCTCAGTGCAGGGAAGATTTACTGACCTTTTATTCCCCAAAACTTCTAACCTTGCTTTAAGGAACCTGCAAAATTTCATATAAATTCCAAAATACCAGGTAAATGTTAAGGAAATTCTAAGTTCTCTCTCTCTCTCTCTTTTTTTTTGTATGTAAAATCTTCTAAACTGTTTTATTACAAAACAATGGTCAATATTGCATCATATGGCTATGTTTTCCATTTCAGATTTCAAATAGGGGTATCAGCTTTGAGTTCAATACGTAATTTATTTCTAGCCCTTCATAACATCTAGAAATCTAGTTTCTTTCTGACTGAGTGATCAAAATTAGCAAAATCAGCATGGACAGAACTGTCTAAAATGTCACTAATGGCATGGAATTTACATGTGATACCATTGTAAACAGTTACTCAGAAGCTCCATGAAACCCCAAACATAGAGAGTAATAATAAATAATAAAGAAAGTAGGAGATGTCGAAGTATGTAAGTGCCAAAAATTGCCATGTCTCCTGTTCTGTGTTTAGGCAAATAATCTGTTTAACCACATGTGAGGTGGATACAGTGCCAGATTAAGACATCTAAACTGAAGTGTCTACATATTGGTAGCTACATGTGAGCTACATGTCTACAGTCTGATTGCGATCAATAGAAATCTTGCCAATGGAGATGAGAGAGATACAGCTCACTCTTAATCAGACAACAAGAGCTGGACAGCTGAATAGCTTTAAAGAGTCTTTTGACTAACAAGGAGTAGGCATCTTGTCCACATGTAGGCATTTACTATTAACTGTCCAACTTTAGGCATCTTTATCTGAAGCACAGTCCCAGCGTGGCATATGTCCACACYGTAATGGGAAGCGTAGGATGAACTATTCTGCAGTGTTTAAATAAGCATTCTTTTTCCCCAAACTTCCCAATTATATGTGATTAGCGCATGATCAGAATGAGCTCGTGGGGATTGTACAACCTGGGGCATGAATCTCATCTCTGTGAGATTTCTACCCATTCTAATCTGATTAATTGAGCAGTCAAGTTCACAACATCATGTTTTTTGATATGGCTTGTAACTTCTAGTTCAAAGCTTATCAGAGATGATAGGRTTTCAGGATATTATAATGAAGAACTTGACAACCTGAACTTATGTATTTGACTTATCARGAAGYAAAGATTATCTACTGTTATATCATTGTATACTTCMCTTGCRGCTGTTGAGGAAGGACATACTAGGAAGGCATATGATCACTTCTTGGTGTCATCTTTGCCACCTCTCTGAATTGTATGGGCATACCCCGGCATATACTGCATATACTGAAAGGCATTTGCTTTAGTGAGAGAGAAGCCAAACAAAACTCCTYCTCGATTTTCTTCTGAAAAAGCGCCTGTTCATTCTGGTTTCCACATAGTATGCCAAAGCTTGCTACTCCAGACAAYGTTCCGTTAACTTAGTTGGGATGACTATAAATGTACACAATTGCAGTAGAGTAGATAATTTAGCTCAGCTTCAGGTTTTCATGAATGTATGGGGCTTCCCTGATAGTGCTATAATCCTACCAAGATTTTTTGTTTTAGCCAACTGTACCCTTTTGAATCCCAGGAAGAAGTAATTATGAAATTGTTATTAACCTCTTGATTGTTTCTCATATAAACCTCACTAAGAGTTCTTTATTTTAGTGATAATGACTATATTTTAGTGATAAAGRATTAGATCCAAACTCCATCAAGACTAGGGATTTCAGGAAACAATAGATCAGCCTCTGAGTATGATTCAGTCTCTAGTGACTATGATGTTTGTCAAGACCACAGTGATTATGCAGATTTGTATTAATTTCTCCAAAATACTGCTTTGGAGTTTCATCTCAGTCATTGCTCTAGGGTTTTCCTTATGTCTGCCTTCCCTCTCTCATCATTTTCTTCTGAAATGCTGTGTGGGAGTCATGTTTTTTCTGTGTATGGGGGAAAGCATGTGTCAGTTGAAGGGTGGGATTGCCAGAAGCTAATGAAGACAGAGGCTGAAGACAAAGCTGGTAAACTGTTTCTGAGCCTTCTTGTTTTAATGGTGGGAGTGCCAGAAAAGAGAGTGTACTGGAAAAGCTGGAAGATGTTCAGATCTGTGGGAAGAAGTAGAAACTTTGGGACTTGTATCATTTTAATTGATCTGTCAGATACAAATTATGTAAATTGTGCTAGACAACATTGGTGCATATATACATTTTTTTCAGAGTGAATATAATAGGTACATTTTAATAAAAATATTCGACAGAGTGGTTTTAATCCCYTGGTACAAACAAGCAGATGCATGTGGGTCAGAGAATGCATCATGGGCTAGAAAGCTCTTAGTGTTTTTTGTATGTATGTGCTCTGTGCTTGTGGAGGTTCACTGTACTTCARATGTGGAGTTAGGAAATCATACTTGCCTCTCATATTACACAGGGTTAAAAGGAGAAACAGGCTGCAGGGAAATATACTTGAAAGAAATTGCTATGATAATGCAGTATTTTTCGAAGGTCAAAGAAATGCAGAGTCCAGATTAAACACCCTGCAATATGTAAATGCCACRCCACGCATGTTGGAGTTAGGGTTGAGTGCTGCAGGGGTGGAAAGCCTGTGGCTGCATCTGATTTTGGATGGAATATTGTTTGTTGCAGTAAACCAATTGCCTGGCCCCGATTGTTTTAGCGATGAGCTGATCAATATCCCATTACTGGATGTAACAGTGGCTGCAGGAAGTACGCGGAAGATTTTAATGCATGAATTATGCATGCTGTGCTCATTCTTTAGTCTCAGAGCAGAGTGGCAGAGATTGTAAAGATGACTGGGATAGTTTCTTGCATAAAGTGACTGCAGTGAAATGCTTCATATTTTCATGCACACAAGCAGCATTGAGTGGGACGGCCTATTTAAGAAGATATAAATCCCTGAGCTTACAGCACAGAATGCTTGATTTGAAAACGTTGCAGCCGTGTACAGAGCCACTTTTCCTGCTGCCTAACCTGTTTTCTACAGAAGGTTGGCTGAGGGATGCTAACGGCTGTGCTTTGCTCTGAGGTCACAGCTTGAAGTCTTTTTTTTTTTTTTTTTTTTAATTTGCTTTCTGCGGCAGGAGAGGATCTGTGAAGTTTATTGGTGCAACCATCCTTGTATTTTTCAAAAATACACACTGGGAATACTTATTATGAAAAAGGACAAGAAGGAATTCACCATCTAAGGTAAAGAGAGATTTTTCATTTGTGAATTTGAGTGCAGAAGATGGAATATGCTGAGGCAGGATTATGATGATGCAGTGTGGTTACATTGACTCAGATATCTACTGGAATGCAGAGTCAGGTTTCTGAAATAGATACGGCTGCATGGATCCTACTAGTGTGATTGTTTAAAAATGATCGTTTAAATATTATTGAGAGTAAATATCGTTAGACTTTTTGGCTCCTGCAGTTTATTCAAGTGTGTGCATTTCTGCCCAGTTTGYGTCTCGCAGAGATGACTGCATTGTGGGGAGGGGCAGGGCAGTCTCCAAGCTTACTCAGTACAAAAACATGATCTAGTTCTTTCGAGTTCCTAATAGAATAATGACAATGAAATTTAATTGAGTTTTTTTTCATAGCGCTGTATATTTTCTGTAACATTTGCAAGCTACAGTAAAATGTGTGTCAGGCAAACAAGGTCCCAGAATCTGTTCCTTGACTGTCCTGTAAATAACTAAGATGATCAAACTGTTACCTTTTGGATAAAAGTCAGGGCTGTAATACAGTCAAGATAACAAACCTGTCCTTACTGTCCTTCAGAAAACTGTGCTGCCTGAGATTTTACATACAAAGAGATCTTTTTCCAATTATGTATTTTGCTGGAAATATAAGAAATGAGATTTTAAAGCAGCTATACTTTTTAGTTTGCATATTTGACAATTTGGAATATATTCAAGAAAATTATTATCTAATCAATATAGACATACAGTAAAGAGAGCACCTTTTAAAAGAAGTTAAATTATGTTATTCTTGCTTATTAAATTTTTAACAAAAATGCTTAAATATTTATATAGCCTTAATATTCTGTGCATTTGTAAATGTTTATATTTTGGAGAACATAGGCTTTAGTGTAGTACAAATAATTTATATTCTGTATTCAGTAATTCAAGATATATCCATACCTGCAAATAGAAATACTGTCACAAAGTATTAAATATAGCTAATTTAATAAATCTGAAAACTGCTAGGTGATCTGAATTAACTAGGTACTGTCAGTAGTGTTACTGACAGTCACAACAGAAATTTCCATGTGCTACTACTGTTCTTTAGGTAAATGCCTTTTTCTTCTGAAATTGCATTGTTCTTTGATATTTATATTTAATAACACCTGATGAGGCTGGTTAGAGTCCATGATTCTTTGTGCTACATTGTACAGAAGGACGTACAGATCCCTGCCTCAAAGGACAGCTTGCATTTAGTTAGTAATTACCTGGATAAAGGTCCCTTGAGGAATCTCGGAGGCACTGAATAATCAACCAGAAAAATACTGTACCAGAAAACAGGCATTGCTAATATTGCCCCTCTCAAAAGAGAGGATGTTATTATTACTTATTTGCTTTCTGCTAAAAGCTTATCAGGCAGTCATCARCCTGGCGCGGCATTTTTGAGACATTCTGCGAGGGAAGGCACACGCCGCCGTACAGCCCCACGGGTCAGCGGCTTCCTTGCTGCTTTTGCAAGAGCGATTCTGCCGGCACCTGCATGGGGGGGSATGTGTGCTCTCACCAGCTTTTCTGGGCTGGGGGAAGCTTGCTGTATCTCAGCYGTGATCGGCCTGTGGGGAGAGGAAGGGGGTTGCTCGCTGCCATCCTGAAGGCCTCCTGAATGCTGAGTCACGGAGCGGTTTGAAGAGGTGCTCAGCAGCCCCCTGGCTGTAGGCACATCAGCTCCTGCAGAGAGACGAAGCCTGCGCGGAAAAAAAAAAAAAAAATACATATGTGGGGAAAAAGAGTACCCAGAGTGAACGGAGAGAGCAAACCTTTAAAAATCCTTGCTGGCAAAAGCTGCATCTCAAGCGTGAGGCGTGCAGACACGTTTCTGGGTGTGTGAACTTGAGGCTGGGAATCCTCGCGGAGGGGAGGCAGCGGTGGCAGGCGCGAGGAGCTCACACGGTAGTAACACGGAAGATGTATGCATTAATCGACCTCGTGGAAATGTGCTAGTCATTCTTCGTTTGGCAGAAAGAATCGAATGTATTTTCGCGGCTTCTGCCATTAAGTATTGCCTGAAATGCATAATTTATAGATAAAGCAGACTTTCAAAGATGAAGAGAGATATTAAAAGAGAATAACTAACAGGAGAAAAAAGGCTTCATAGACTCCTCTCATTCGATTAATTAGGAAGTGCCTAACTTAGTGTATCAGAGAGGCTAAGTAAAGTAATGGAAAACTATGAGTGACACGTGAGTACAGCTAGGGGTGTGTGCACTCAAATACTGAATTCAGAGCACGCATGGCTTTACTGAAGTCACCTCGATCTGAAGAAGGGGCTGCTGTGTTTCAGTGCTTTATTAGTTTTTCCAGATTTATCAGTGAGTTGAATAAACATTGCTTATGTTCTTTGAGCATTGTAAATATAACACAGCTACTGTCACTGTGATGCACGTAAGTGTTAATCTTGTAACTACCCCCTTCTTTTTCATACTTGAAAAGGACATATTTAATTTACCTCTGTTTAACAAAGAAGCAGATATACTAATAAATGGTTAAAAAGTGAAAAACTAATTTTCAGTAAGAAATAATGGCTAAGATTTTCAAGGCATTTTAAAGGTCCAGTGTTCACTGAAAATCAATGGGGCCTGGGATGTTAGATCCCTTTGGCTGAGATTTTCAAGGAAGCATATATAAATATTTAAGTGATTACAGAGAAAACAGCTTGAGGAAGAAGCAAGGAAAACAAAGGCAGCCCAGCAACTCTTTTGCTGTTAGTATAAGCAATTAGAGGAAGATCGGAATTTTTTTTTTGTTCTTCTCTCTCATTTGCTCAGACAACTATGTGATTGTATCRTTAAAAACATCAAGAAACAGTCCAGGATATTATTTAGAGAAAATTGCAAGGAAAGGAAGATCATGGGAAGTATCTTATTAGAAAGGAATATTGTTGGAAAAATGCAGTGTGATGTGGAGAGAAGTGTCCTTTATTAACCCTTTGGAATATTTCTTTCTTGTTATAGTGTCAAAGATTGAATAATGGAACATGGTTTTCTCAAATCCTGGCTTTGCAAATTTTAAGTAACTAATCTGGACTTAATTTGGGGAAATTGTCTAATTATGAATAAGTCTGTAATCAGAGGATTGATGCCTCCTACCAGATCTCATTGATTTTGTTCTTGCTCTGGGCTTTAGAGCAAGCCCATTCAGTACAGTTAATGGCTRAATGGGTGACTACTTATGAAAATCAGAAAGTTCAAGAGCTGATGCTTAGGCAGCATRTGAACTCTGATGAACAAAATACAGTTCTCAGTCCTTGTTCTAGTAAAGTGGCCTTGTAGTCCTTTTGGAATATATCTCTGTGATAAATACGATGGAAGGTTTGATTTTGTGGTTTATATGGTTTTTATTAGAAGAGAGAGAAAGCAGAAGAGGTGGTACTGGCAAAAATTCACAGAAGTTGATGCATATTAAGTGATCATGTAGTAATAATATTTCCAAAAACAGGAAAATAGAAGAAAGTAGGAATAAAAATTCTTTAATATATGTCTTTGTTAACAGGAAAATGTTTGTAAGGTTACAAACATTAATGTTTATTATTTTTAACGTGTTAATAACATGTTAAAATTACTTTTTTCTGTAACTCAGTGTGTTATATACTTTACTAGTCATTTATTTATTTCACGTTTCCTACTTAGCTAGGGAAGAGATAAGTGAGAATAATCAGATTGAAATAATTGAAAACATCYTCAGAGAGTTAAAAATTGGCAGTTGCATAGAATCAAATTAAGTAATCTGTAAGTACTTCAGTAGTATTGAAAGAAAAATATGTCTGTATGTGAGTATATTTGTGTGTCTATGGTACCTGCTTGCTACATAAATCTGTTCACTTACCTCCATTTTTTTTGGCAGAAACTAATAATAGCTACTTTTATTTAATTTGTTAGTATATGATAGCATTTCCCTGTAAATGACACTGAAGAGATGACCAAAATGAGTTTTGTTAAATACTATTCATTGATAGCATTGAACACTTATTTGACTTAGCTGAGCAGCAAGACAACTGAATTTTTCCATTTACTGAAGACATTATACAGAGTACATTGGTGTTCCAGTGTGTTATAAATAAAGATTTTAATCTCTTAGGAGAAACTATTAAGAGGAGCCAGTGCCTTAGGATTACCAGGATACTGGTAGCAATATATTTACTAGAAAAGTGCTAGTACACTAAAGATTACTCTGTAAGAATAATTATTCACCTGCCTTTTGAGATGGAAGCTGTAAATCTGTTGATTAATGTAGGTAAGTGAAGCTATTTCAGACTGGCTCTTGAAACTAGATTTCTTTTCTTAGTTTAAAAATGAGTTTAKTGTTTTCTTACAGTGCTAGTCATTGAGTTGGAACAGGTATCCTTGTGCCTCCCACAGCAAGTGTGTACTAGAGACATGTTAACTGGTGGAATAACATGACAGAAAATAAAACAGGGATCTTAGCAAGGTCGGTTCCTTAAGTTTAGTGTTTTTAGCAAATAAAATACATTAACATAATCATACAGAAATCAACAAACCTTTCAATACAGGGAGTTCAAACATAGGCCTTCTTTAGGGTGTTGGAGTCCTGCCTTACCACTGTATTTGTCCCTCTTCTACCCAGCAACTAATTTCCTATTCTGAATCCTTCTTCAAAAGAGCAGGGTATGATGATCTTATTCATTAGGKATAAGGTTGTTCCCATTTGCACTGTATTACAAGATGAAATTGTCCTCAATCTATTTTCTGTTTTTTGTAGAGTAACTCAGTTTTCTCAAAATGTCTCACTAGTGCTCTTCTGATGGTGTGAATGCCACTAGTTTTTATGGCACTCATATTTCACTTTGGGAAAGCATAGACCATATTTCCTTTTAGGAAAACATTGAAATTAGAATAACTGGAATCTTTTAACTCATTAGACCAGTAAAATAATGTGCTTGCTTGCAAGGGACCATTATGACAGTGCTCTACAAACTTAGGTAACTTGTTTCCAACCTGTGTCAAATTCTAACTTAGGCTCTGAGAGGTAGGTTTTGGCTATTTTTAGGGACCAAAGTAAGTAGCTTTTTGTGGAAGGACTGGAACTGAACTCTTCCTAAACATGTTTTATTTAAGTTTCTAGATTTGGAAAACTGGGCCCTTTGGAAAATGTTTGTAGTGGGCGATGAGCAGGATTTCATAGCTGCGGAGAAGAGCTGCAGAATAGTCACAAAACTGGCCAGTCTTTGTCCTCCTTCTGGGCCAGAGCACACTGTTCTCTTCATCTCTTTGGAAAGCTTCAGGGATGGAAGAAGTCCCACTGAGGGAGCCAAAGTTCAACAAGCAAATAGCCGATGGGCTGTGAACTGGAAACTGGGAAAAGACCATTTTCCTGTGCCAAATGGAGAAACAAGTATCAGCAATGTTTCTTCTAATTTTTACTTTATACTTCTTTTTGGAAACCTGTTTCTTAGAGTGACTCAGATTGAACCTTTACTACTACATTCACACACAGTTTCCTAGGGATAAAATTAACATTATGTCTACAGTGACTTTCTGTGGGTGCAAGAGGTAGAGGGTGCGGGAAGGAGGAAGGGAAATCGTGAAAGGAGAAGTGAGAGGTTCTCCAGACTCCCTTGGAACAGGGAGTGGCTGAGGAGTTTTCTACTGTCTGTTTGAGGTATCTTGATGATTATTGATGTAGACATGGGGTTTGAACCTCTCTTAAGCAGTTCTGAAGGAGTTTTTGTCACRCAATATCTGGATATAATGAGACTCACTTAGTGAACTTTTCTTAATAATTTAAGATCACAAATGAGGAGTACATCAACTTATTGATAGTGCTAGTTGGGATTTCATGGTGTTGATCAGATACTAGGAGAAGCAGAATCATATATATCTAAATTGATATTTGACCAGGCAACCCAAACAACTATTTGTCATTCGATTATTGCATCTAACATAATTTAGAAACTTCAGAAGGAAGATCAGTGTAAGATGAAAGAATGGAGTAGAACCTGTCAGCTGCTGAGGAAACCTTCTGCTTCTCTGCACTGCAGTTCATGGGGCTCAGTATAAACTGGCTATGGCAGCCTCAAMGTAACGTGCTGGTTGTTTCCTCCACAACAGAGATTTCAGATTATCCTGCAACCCTATTGCCAGTACAGACTTAAGTCTTGCATAGGAACTATACCTTAACTGCTTGTGCATTATGTGAAGCTCAGGAAGCTCACATTGGCTACTGCTACTGATACTGTTGCTGCAAATCTGTTCTCTTGCCTGTAGTAGCACCATGAATTGCTAGTATACATGTTTTCTTGTAGACAATACAAAATTTCTGATGCTAACTTGCATAAATAAAAGCTTTTTGTATCTTAAGATCCCCATCTGATGCTTTTAGCCATCTAYTTTTTTTCTGTCTTGAATCATTTCATGGCAAAAAAAGGAAGGGAAAAGGACAAAAGATCTAGACTTGTAGGTCATTACTGTATTCATAACAAATAAATATCAATCATTTTGCATATTTCTGTATTTATTGGTATTGATATGAAGTTTTATCCCTATAGAAATTGTTCCAAATTTGTATTTCAAGTTCCTGAATATTTTTTCACTATATAAGAGCTCAAGAATTCCTGTTACTAAATTTGTGATGGTAATGTAGCACTGTATTAATTGTAGTGGCAGTTATAGAATTACTTCTGCATTTTTTTCATTATTGATTTTATACTTAGCTTGAAGCAGTGAAAATGCTGTACTGGATAATAGCTRTGTAGTTCTATTACTGTTCCAGAATAAAAGATTGTATTCAAATGCTTTATCTTTTATCAGAAATGCACACTGCAAAGGAAGTAGGGATGCTCCACTATTTACCTTTTAGAGCTCCAAGCCTGATTGTTCCTTTCTGTTCTTGTTATTTCCATATCCAGTTTGAGATATCCAGCTGAAGGAAGAAGAACAAGCATGCATTTTGCTGGTGTTAGAGGAATGCCTATTAGTTACTACTCTTATCTTGTCCCACTCAGGAAATTTTTCTGAAGTCACCTTTGTGACTAAATCTGTGCATCTGAGGTGTGTGAACTCCGGTTCCCCTCTSATATATCATTCTTAATTGTTAAATACTCAGTGTGTTCTGTCGGGTATACGTGGATTGTTTCTGTTCAACCTGTTGGGACAGGGAAGAAAAAAAGTCTTCCCATCTATCCATCCTGCTGTGGGAAGGTAAACATGTTCTTGCAGTATTTGCCAATTCAGCAAGAAAAAATGGGTTCTGCAGTTCCTTGGTGAGTTTCTCTTTTCTTCTTCCTTCCTCCTCCTGTCTCAAGCCCTAGTCTGTACAACAACCACCTTTAGCACAGGGGCCTATGATCTCGTCTGCTGATRTATTCGGAAAGGCTTGGAGGGGAAAGAAATCCAAACTAAAAGCTGTCTGTATCTCTTGCTTCTACTAGTAGAGGTACTGCAGTAGTTCCTTACTCTAAATGTTCTGTCATCCTTGCAACAACCTCGCTATATGGAAAGCTAGCTCTTTCCTTGGTCTCTTTCTCTTCTGCTTCCCTGTTCCAAGGGCCAAATAGAGTTAACCTCATTTCAGCCCCTGAAAGGAGATTGACAGCATTGGTGCCGGGAGCCCAGGCACTTCAGCCCAATTTTTTTCCAGGAAATTTCAGCACCTGAGGTTGAACCAAACCTACAGGTTGCTTAGCCATCAGTGAAGTTAAACTTAGCTAACTGATGATTCGACAACCAATGGAATGCAACACTATCCTGTGTATTCTTTCTTCATGATTTGGGAGCTAAGCAACACAGAAAATTCCTGAAAGATAAATCTAGCATTTAGTCTATTTTGGCCTCCCTTGGTTGTAGTTTATTGATTATTCCATAAATACAAGAGCAAGAATACGTTCTCATCCTGGTGGGAAAGTCAGTCAAGTGTCAAYATTTACAGTTCTTGAAAGGATAATATTACATATCATTGCCAATGATAGCAAGACTGCAGTACTTCTGAGCAAACTCATATGTCTTCAGTCTGATACTAATGGCAGAAGWGGCTACATTTCATAACGCATCAGCTTCAAGATGAAGACATCTTGACTTCTGAGGAAAACGATGTAAAGAAAGTTTCCTTTTATGATCCTAGCAATCCATTTTGGTCAGAGGACAGAACACAACAATCCTCTTTCTTTATAATGCTCCATTACTGGATATTTCTGTCTGCTAGGAAAAGGATACTTTTCTTTTTGTGCACTGGACTTGCACTAATTCTCTTAACTGGATGTGTTCTGTACCTGCAGAGGTTAACGGAGCATATATCTCAAAAATTGCAGCTCACTGCTGAATGCAACAATGTGAATTCAGCTTTTCCAGCTGTACTTTGGGGTAAATCCTCTAGATTTGTTCGGTTCCCAATTTAGACAAACACAGATAGTAGCAGAATATGTATATATCTCCATTTGCATTTTTGCAGAAGGTACAATTTAGTGTTTGTGGACATTTGGTGTACTACAGTAGGTGCACTGTCTAGGTGACTAAGTTTCTGGCTCTTGCACACAGTAGCACTTTGCTCATGAATTTTACTCATACAGAGTAGGTAACTCTCATTTCACTTTTTAGAATGCAGTAGTGGCCACCTACCTACATATAACAAACACCCCCAAAACAAGTCTACTTGATTGACCATGTATTATTTTCCATATTCCATTTGTTTATAACTAATCTGTTTAGCTACCTGATATTGCTAAGAAGAGCAATACCTGATGTGACATTACAGCGAATAAGTCTGATACAAAAAAAGGAAGAATTTTCATGTGAAATGTAATATCCAGACTCCTGAAAACATATGAAATAGTATAGATACAGAGTATGATTCTTTAGCCTTGGAAAGAGCTGTCTGGAGGAATGAGGGGAAAGATAGAACAGGGAAYGACTGTTCACTGTTTCTCATAATATTTTCATTTGAAACTTCCTCATTCTTTCATGAGAAAATGTTCAGAATGAACAAAAGAATATATTTTCCGTGTAATGAATGGTGAGACTGTTGGTTTTATTGCTACAGAATGTGTAGATCAAAAATGTTTTCACATGGACTCACAAAGCAATTATTAGACAAATTTGYGGAAGAGTGATCCATCAAAGGCTATTAAGCAGAAGGGTACTACCTCTGATTCAGGAAGTTCCTAGATCACAAAGCTCTGGAAGAAGAGAGAGTGTTTGGAGGAAACGTGGTTGTACCAGCCTGGTCTAATTCTCTTGGGCGCTGCCAGAGGAAGGATACCAGGCCAGATGCACCATCATCTTAACCAGTGTGTAGTTGTTCTTACATTTTAAGGTATGGGTGGTGCCACAGGTGTGGTCGGCAGTTGAAGAAGCTCCCATATGTAGTACTGTGAAGGCTCTGGGCAGTATAGCTGTTCCATATGCAGGTGATCACAGGCTCCTGGAACTTAGCCAGATCCCTCAGGATTTTCTGGGTTGCATCACAAGCCTAGGATAGAGCTCTGAATCAGAAGGTTTCTGTGCCTGGCCGTCACTGTAGTTTCTTCACAGAAATCATTCCTTTTATTGCCTATTTAGTAGAAATAAAATATAGATGTATTGTTTGGTTTTTTTTTTCTGTTGACTTGATTATAGATTTTAGAATAAGTAGTGAAAAATACTTTTAGATATTGTATGCTCTGTAAAATAAATGAACATGTGCTCACACAGTGGATCAGATTAAAAAAAGCAAATTGGCATAGAAACACATGCACATGTAGAAGTATAGTATTAATATATACTGGAGGAATCATAATAAAGCTATATCAAACATAGCACACTGAGATGGTGGAATCTCCCTCCTCTCCCCCCAACATCTGCTACACTATACCTTCACTTGGGACATATTTAAAAATAAAACAGATTACATTAATTTTCACCTGAAGTGCCATCAATAATGAGCTAACATATTGAAGAGGGAGATGTCAGATAGTTGGGTACCATCTGGCATAAAATATAAACCTTTGATGTGTTATTTGTGTTAGAAAGATCTGCCTGGGCAACAGCAACCAAAAATCTACTGGTGGCCTGGTAATCATCCAGACCACAATGAACTTTTAAAATGTTTTTTATTGAGAAAAGAGAAAATTGTGATTTTTCTAGAGGCTGGTAAAGAACGGTTTCCAAGAACTGCATCCAAGTAAACATTTAGTATTATTCAGAGTACTGATAAAATTGGGTTACTTTGCTGTTATGCTTCCTATACTTATTTCATCTACTTCAAAAAATAAATTTACAGGCTTCTTACCTTCATAAGATGCCCAGGGCTGGCTGTCATGTGACGATTTGAGTGAAAGTGGCTGCAGTGCAGAGGTAACAGGTAATGTAACATACTGCAAGGCCATGAGGAAGGCCATACTGAGTCAGACCTTGTCCAGTGTCCTGCCCTGAGCGGGAGCTATCAACAAATGCTTCTCCTGCTTTACCTTCCAAACTTCCAGTGTTTGACTGTTTACCGCAGTCCTCATCCAGGGCCTGCATGTGGACCGTTGTGTTCAATAGCTGCTGATTAGTCTGTCCATCAGGAATTTATCATCTAACCTCTTTTTGAGCTGGTTTGTTTCTTCAAACGCTCATAAAAGTGTTTTCATGAAACTCATCTTGGTGCTTGTAATATGAGGTCTTCTTCAGCTCCATGGAAGTTTAGACAATCAAGTCAAAGCTTCCTCAAAGAGGGTAAGTATGAGGATAAGAAATTTTTAAGCTGAAATATGTGCTTTCACACAGAAACTTAATTCTCTTAACTACCAGTGTGTGTATTGGATGCTGCTATGTGTTTCCTATTTATTCCCCACTGTGACGATGAATGCTGTGCATCAGTACTTTTCAAGGTGACTCTTTTAGAATTTTCTCTTTTATTGTATCTGCTGTGATTGCAGAGATTTTACAGGTGACTTTTTTCCCCTGGTTCTAGTGTGCATCTGGTGATGAATTATAGAATTCCATATACTGTTAGGTATTAATAATAAAGTCCATAAAAAAGAAGAGGAGAAATAAATTTATGTTGTTCATTTCTATACTTGCCACATTTATTTTCTTTCTCAGCCTGATGGAAGTATAGGGAGAAGTATATAGGGGGAAGTATAATCGAGGCTTATATAAATTTTATTGTTTTGCATTAATTATTCATTTAAAAAAATTTTAATTGTGGAAGCTTTGCTTTGTTGATAAAACTGGACTTAAAAGAGGAACTGTGTCTCTGCTTTAGCCATGGAGTTTTTGCGACCTTGGAAAAAACACTAGAGATGGCTTTCAGGGGTGATCTCCATAAAAAGGCTTGTTTTTGCTGTAGCCTAATTTCTCTGCACATCCAAACCTTTCACTTAAATTAAATGAAATTTCAGCCGAAACCTCCAATGGAGCAATTACCTTGAGTAGCTAACAGCAGAAGTGCTCAAAATACTGGCAAAATGAGAATGCAGCAGCTGAGGTTACAGCAGGTTATCAATTGCTAAACTAGTCACAGTGCTAATCCGGTTGCCCAATGCTGTGAATCAAGCCGCTTGATGTAGCAGCAATATAGCTGTGCAGTACAATCAGTCTTTCTTGAGCTAGGCTACRTCATGTGGAGTAAATACAATGAACGAGCTTTGCTGTCTGTCACAGTGAAATCCGAAAGATGTAGTATCTTACTTTACCTGAGTAAACCTACATTTCATGTGGGAATAACAGTGTTTCCTTCTTCCTGTATTTATATGTCTTGCTTATTTAGCATGTGTATTCTTTGGGGCAGCAACTTACTCTATTACATTTTTGTTGTAGCAAAATTAACAGCTTTTAACCTTGGTTGGAATCTTAAGATTTTACTGTAGAACAGATGATAGCAGTGGCCACGAATTTAAAGGCTTTCTTCAGCAGTGGAAGATATCAGAATTCTTTTAATGAATATTCTGTATATCTTTACCAATACTTCAGGCTACACGGAGCTTGTATTATGCCCACGGGAACCTGGCAGTGGCTCCGTTCACTATACCTAATTATTCAGAGAGATCTCTACAGTAGTATAAATAGCTGGAACATGCRTGATGGAGCATATAATATATAGATTAAAGTGCAGCAGTTCATGGAAGCCAGAAGAACATGGAATAAGTAAAAGGGGTCACAGAAGAAGAGGGTGGCATACCCCAACATCAAACCAACTTTCTTTCTGCTGTCTCTCTCACATAATATCATTGTCCTCAGACACTTCTGATGTTTTGTGGGTTTAGTTAATTTTTAGCGTATGTAGGGCAGCCCAACATGTTTGGTTGGACTCTCTCTAAGAGAGGGACTTGCTTTCTGTAAGTCCCTTCATTGCTTTTCTATGCTAGCCACTGTTAGCACATAGGAGCCTACAGGGCAGTTTACTTGGGATAACAYATCTTTAAAAATTCCCAAGAACAATGGTAAGTGCCCTTTCTATCCCACCTTTATTTTTCCAGCCCAGAAGTAACTCTGATGAAGTCCTTAGAGTTATATCAGTATAAGACTAGCTTCTCTTGTAGCCTTTACATTTCGTCCTCCCAGGCCTTAGGCATCGTGAAGTTGTTTATTCTAAAGCACAAGCAGGGATAAGTCTGGCTCTGGCTTGCTGCCATGCTAGTGCAGGGAATGGGAGAGCATGTGATAAAATGCTCCATGGTAATCTCAGGTCCACAAAAATGTCCTTATGATGGTTGTGTCAAGTAGGTTATTTATCAGGCTAAATCTGAGTAAATAACAGTAAAGCATGGCATTGGCTACTTCCCATTAAGGCTCTGGTTGAGGTTCAGCTGACTGCAGTGACATCAAGCGTGTCAGTGAAGCTGCTGGCATGAACCTATCCACTGTCTCATGGCTCTGAACGATTTATCAGGCAGGATTCATGGCAAACAGAAAAWGAACCTCTGGAGCACTGTCTGTAGTGGTTTGCTTTGTTACAGTTCTGGGGTTCGACACAGTGGGCCCCAGAAAGTGCCCTCTGGCCGCAGAGGCAGAGAAGAGTTAAAATCCAATGGCCTMCTCATTCCTCTGGAAGCTCTAATTTTAACATAAATCTTAAAGCCTCTGTTATTTTATTCCTTCAGAACTGAGCAAGATCAGATAGTTGGTTTTGTTTATGCCAAAGCCTTAAGGTGCACAGTACTGGCCTCTTTTTCTGTTTCAGTTTGCTCACCTCAAACTTAGACAGATGAAGCCTGTAAAAAGCTAATGTTAAGAAGTGAAATTTCTTTTAATCTTTGAGCCAATTATTATTAGCATTTATTTAGAATAATAGATTATGAATATGAGATTAGGGATCTGAGTAGAAGATGATTCAACTTAATTTTTTTCTTGATTCTGAGAAAATAAATCTGGTGAGGACTGGAGGAGATTGCAAGGGAGGACATGGCAAGGATAAATCACACTACATAAATTAAACATACTCCGTATTTCAGGTTTAAAAAGAACAATGACACGCTGAAGAAGAAAACTGAAGATGAGTTTGCATACCCTTTTACACACATTTGTCTTTAAACATATCCTTTTTGTCACTAATTCTAGAATTAGTCTAGAAATCCTAAATTGCTGTGGTCAGAAAGGCTTTCTTATGGTAACATTTATGCCTAATTAAACATTAATAGAAATTTTCCCTTATAGTGGTGAAGCAAATTAATATACTGATCAGGCTTAAAATAGTGAATARCCAGTTAATCAGAATCAGAGAATAGGTGAAGCAATCAGTTAATTTTCTTTATTTCTATATTCTTTTCTAGGGTTGTGTTAATAAAGTGTGTAGATACATTGAGAGTTTAAGGATTTTGCTGTCATTTTGTACATTACTTTTTAATGAAGTGTTCTGAGATTTATTTGTTCTTTTTTTWWWAAAAAAAGAACTTCCAAGAGCTGTAAGATTCTCTTGAGATGTAGCAGCACAATCATTTAGAATTGAATTATTTCATCATGTGTTACACAAATCAGAGCAGTTTACAGAAGTGTTTTTAGCTACAGTAGCTAAACCACTCAGAGGCCATAATAAGAAAAGAAAAGCCTTTGATATATTTTAAATCAGAGTAAAAAAATGCTTTAAAGACCTTCAAGTGGATTTCTTTAGCAAGTCCTAGTATAGAAGAGAGGAAGGAAAATTAGTGTCATTGAAAGTGTTCTTTAAAAAACAGCCATTGAAAATGTTGTGATGAGCCAAGCTAAGTTACCCTCCTCTTGATATTGTTAATATAAGTTCCAGGTTACCACAGTTACAATGCCTTTGGAGACAGATCTATGCTGTTTCATTGCCTTCATTTGTACAGTGCATTTCAAGACATTTCTATTCCCTGCTGTGCTCTATGTATAGATTCTGTAGGTGCAAGTCTAGAACTGCTGCATCACAAAGCAGCAGATTAATATCGCTGCCAGTGCTGTCAGAGCCTAAAATGATTATATGCAAATAGGTGTTTAGATGAGGATGCTTTCTTCTCTGATCTCAAATTATACAGTGCATCAGTATATTATTCATGAAGCTGCAGCCTATAAAGGTTATAAATCGCTCATAACAATAATCTTGATCCTAAAACTTCATGAAATTAAAAATGCTGTGGAACCTAAATAACTCAAAATTATACATACTTTAAAATTATAAGTTAAAGATTTATTTTCTGTATAACACAAATCTGTGTGACACTGTGCCAAAACCACATCGTAAAATATATTACCAGTCATTAGAAATAAAACATAGAAAAAAGATAGACTAGAAGAAAGTTTGAGTATAAAATGCAAGCCTTGCAAGGATGGGTGTCTTTGAGAGACATGTACATAAATTTGCTCTCTCACCTTTAGATTTTCAGAGACTGAACCAGTGTATATGAGAGTACATTTGTACCATTTGTAACTAAAACAAACAAGAAACTTTTCTGGACCTCTAAAGTTAGCCTCTGAACACTGTATATTAAATAAATGCAATCAGGCTTTCAAAAATGTTAATAACTTAGTTCCAGTCTACTTCAGATGGATATGCAGATGCACAGTGTTTAAATGCAGGCCATTTCTATTTGTAGGTTATATATGAATTTAAAATCTACTTTTAAGAACCCATGTTTACAAAAACATGAGCTACAAGTTATACCTGAAACTGGATCATTCATGAACTCTGCTGTTAGGGATATACTATAGGGATATATATTTGGCTATATATGGATATGGATATATACAAGTTCCCATTTTGCCAACCTGGATATTTCCTTTCACTAATTATTTTCTGAAACWATCCCTTCTTAAGGCAAAGAAGGGCCTAGCTCTGGTCTTTATTTAAATYGGAGATAAGTTTTTCATTCTTTGGTATCAGGAAGCTGAAAAACGTATTTTTCTCCATATAAAAATGTGATTTCTAAAACTGCTTCCACAACTGGAATCATAGGTTTGAAATTGCACAGGGAGTGGGCTGTTATCAGAGGAAATGACTTTCAATATTGAAGTAAAAACTGATTTCATTTGATTGACTTATTGGCTTTGAAATTACATGAGTGAACAGCACTCTTTCTTTCCTCCTCCAACAGAAAAAATATGTGCCTTAAAATGTGTTGTCCATACGTGGCTAATTTTGTTATAAAATGTGTACTGAAGGCATACCTGGGCTTAATCAAGAGCATGCTGTGCACCTTCAAATAAGTCTTCTGCAGCTAGAGAATAATTACAGTTGTTTTACAGTATATAGTACTATTTGAGACACCATATGAGGCCATCATTATTGCTATTTGAAAGCTGAAGTACTCAGAGTTCCCTGATGTAATCCTAACTTTTTTACTTCAGCTCTATTATTCTTTTCCCAGAGAGCTCCTATAATCAAAGATCTTTTAACAGGACTGAGTTTGCAGAAGTGTTTGGACAACAAGCTAAGTACTCAGCCAGCAATGTGCCCTTGTGGCCAGGAAGGCCAATGGTMTCCTGGGGTGCATTGGGARGAGTGTTGCCAGCRGGTCGAGGSAGGTGATCCTGCCCCTCTGCTCAGCCCTGGGGAGGCCTCATCTCGAGTACTGTGTCCAGTTCTGGGCTCCCCAGGACAAGAGAGACATGGAGCTACTGGA